>NW_016157359.1:48091-78259 GCF_001687245.7 Rhagoletis zephyria | reverse complement strand
TGCGCGCCACTGTTTTGCAGTTCTCTATTCCTGAAAAGAAAAGAAAATTTAAGAATTAATGGAAATTCAGTGAAAAAAAAAAAACCACTCAGACAATATACTTACGCAAGCAATTTACTCGAAACGTGGTTTATGAATGACAGTCGGCCATTCACGCAAATAGTTTGTTATCGATAACAAAATAAACGAATTCGATACCTTTCAGAGTTACCTCGACCTTTATTATACCCCGGTTACACGTTCAATTTTCCTAAGGCTGGTGGCACACCTATTTGCGCAGATTGAAAGCGTATAAAGGACTTTGCATTTATTTTCATAAAGATAGAGTGGGAGAATAAATAATACGTAATGATTTTCATATAATTATTCATATATCTTTCATTTTCGCGAGTCATACTTAATGCAAGGCGACATTTCCATATGAGCAACAAAAAGTCAAATTATGATGGTTGGTTAATTTTAGATGCTATTTCCGAAACCACAGGGCACTATAAAGAAGATGTGACCTACTATCTCAATCTTCCTCCATAATTTTCGTACAACCTCCATAGGAGGTAAACAGCTCACATGCCGAAGGCAACCCTGTTACACCTACCCACCAACCATTAAGCCATGATTGCACGTTCGTACCTATCAATCATAAAGGGGACTTAACACGGTTAAAAGGTTTACGATGACTAAAAATTTAGGTTTTATATTGCTCGCCATTCCAACGTTATTTTTATTCGCTTCGATCCCTAATGAAGTGGGAAACCATAATTTCAGGAGATGACTCGCTACACTACCATGCGTAAACAGGCTGAGGCAAGGAAATATCCGCTAACATGCAGGCTCTGTGGTAGCAAGCATCCGATTCGACTGTGCCCAGTGTTTCGGTCCAAATCGCCGGAGGATCGCCTTCGTGAAGTGTTAGTGCATCGGTACTGTACTAATTGCTTGTCCGGGATGCATCGTGCCGCTCATTGCACTCATCCGGGAACTTGTCGACGCTGTAAAGAGCAACACCATACAATGCTCCACATCGATCTACCAGGCGATGAACAACCGCGGGCCAGTCGCAATGACGCAGACGACAGCGATGCGATTTCGTTAGTCGCGTCCGAGACTGGAGCGGAAACAATTGCTTTCCGCCCGGACTTGGAGGAAGGGGAATTGCTAAGCGCTGGAGCGGAAACCAGTGCTTTCCGCCCAGACGAAGCGCCCGGAATGGAGTCAAATGCACTCCATCCGGATTCTGCGAGCGAGCTAGAGTTGGAACCCCAACATTTCGGACAGCTCTTACGATACCAGCCAAGAGAGAGCGGATTGGAAATTAGAACTTTCCAACCGCGATACTATACCTCATACCCCCAACCTCGACGACGAAGTAACCACCCACGGCATAAGCGTCGCAACGGGAGAGTGGAATCACACGCATTCCACCTCCCTAAAAGAACCGGATTTCGGTCTGGGCAAGATCACGCCCCAATGAATCCGATACAACAACTCACCGCAGTTGCGCCAACAGCCATCGTGAGGGTAGAAGCAGGAGGACGCTTGCACCTGGTAAGAGCTTTGATTGATCCGTGTGCCGCAACATCCATTATCGCAGACGACCTCGCGCGAGAGCTGAAGCTCAATTTAACGGCAGTCGGCAATCAACGAGGGTGTTTCATAAAACTACGCGGAAAACACGGAAATTCCACGACCATAACAATGCACGCGGTGGCCGTACGGAACTATCGGCAACAAACGCCTTTAAAAAGTCTCGATGCCACGGTCGTAGTACCATACAACAATATAAAGCTCGCCGATCCTCAGTTCCACATCGCAGCTCCCGTCCGCTTAGTGCTAGGTGCCGAAGTTTTCCCTAAGATGTTCTTAGGCGACATTCCAGCGGGAACTCTCGGTGCGCTACTAGCGCAAAACACCATTTCCGGACGGGTACTGTCAGGCGCATGCTAAACACATTTTTGTATGACTTTATTTTTTTTTTCCATGATGAATCAATAACTGAAAATTTTTCGTATATATATTTTGTTATATTTCATGAGTCAACTTTTTTTTCAAAATGAATTATTAAATGAAAATATATTATATAATATTATTAAAAGTGCAGTTGAATTTGAGACCCACGTCTTTTATTTTTAAACTTTCTTTCCTTGTAGAATTTAGGTCCATAGATGAAGAACTGAATTGGAGAATCTAGATTTAACGTATTTTTATCGTGTAACGTGGTATAGAGGTTGGATCACATGGTTCTTTGGATGTTGCTTATAGCAAGGGGGCCGGCATGTTTAGGCCTCCGCCTAAATAGATTAGAAAGAGGACACCCCTAATGTTTAACATTGCGTTAACATTGCCGCTGTTAACTTTCCCCTCGCTTTCTATTTGTTTCCGTTATTGGAATAGTACTACTTGAAAACATCTTGGCAGGCTACCGCCATTATAATAAAAAACTGTTCACTTACTTCTTTTGCGAGCATCCAGAGAAGAGGACGTGATCCAGCCACCATACTACAGCGTATTCAAAGGTAATCTACAAAAGCAATTTGTATATATATATATATCCACAGCACATTTTTATATGAATAAATCCACATATTTAAATTAATCAAAATACTAATACCACTTTGTGTTCTTTCTTTTGCGGAAAACAAATCGGCACAACTGGTTCCAATCGTTGTGGCGATTATCAATCTACTTACGGTTTAGAAGTAAAAGAGCCTGATGTTTTGTATTTTGAAGTTTTCGAATGCACCCTATTTTTTAATTACCTCTTAAACAGTGTAATACTTTATTTGGATTTAAATGGACAATAACATTTCTTAATGCCAGATCCTTAATATGACTCCTAATTTTTATACGATATGCGGAATCCGTAGCAAGCGATAAAAACTGTGCATACTTGCACGTCAGCGACACTTCTGCGACATAATATCGCTTGCGTATCGGCCGTGCGACACGGTTTGCTATCACACCGCATATGATATCGGGTGGTGTATCGCTCTAATGTGCACTGCGCGTATGTCGATGTCGCTTTCATATCGTATCGGGGTGGACGGCAGAGATGCCCTTTAGCTACTGCGCTGCCGCTAATGGACACACAGAGCGTTGCATATACAACGGCGTTCGTATTAGCAATACAAACATGAGAACCACTGTTAACACATATTTCAGTACGGCAAAGAAGAAAACCGTATTCATTCAAAAATTAGGTATAATAGAGCGTGGGTGAATCGGTAAAAAAGTTCGCTGCGAGTAAATTTTTGACAAGTATGAGGTGAATAAAATTCATCGTATATACTTGCAAGTATGGAATCCTATGCCCCTTTTTGTCTATTCTCCGTCTAACAGCGGACGTGCCTGCCAAACTGAAAAGCATGATGGCGGCAGTGTTTGAGAGGCATGTTCGACGATGCGAACGGCAGTGGAAGGTAATAAATGGAAGATGGATGACATGAGAATGAAATAATTATGAAATAGCAGAATGTCGAACCAAACCGAATTTCAAAAATCTGACAATGCGAATGACGTCAAAATGAAAGAAATGCAAAATAGCGCAATGTCGAAACAGAAGAAATAGATGACGTGCACGGCAAAAAGAGTTGTTGTGTTGCGCCATTCGATATTAAAAAAATTTTAATGTGGTTAAATACGCTTTTTTATTAAGTTGAAAAAACTACATATTTCGCCGGCCAAAAAGTGTATAAATAAATATGTATATAGCATCTTGCTATAAGATTTATTTATAAAAACGGTATATGCTTATGGCCTTATTCATAAAAAATAAAATAGATTAAAAGAGCTCTCTCTCTATACAGTAACATTAAAAAGAAAAAATAGATTTGTTTACTTTTTAAGAATTTTGGTATAACATTTAACTTAACTTTTTGTGCACCCATCTCTTTTTCTGTTTATTATTCTCAAATTTTTATTTTCCTTAATACTCATTTGACTGAGTTACACCCAGTAAAAAACATGATAAAAACATTAGAAAGTAAAACCATTCTCTCAATTCGTCGGCCATGATTTTTTTCTGACGTTTGCAAACATTTTAAAATCATATAAAATTGAAAACAAAAAAATGAAATTGTACACAATTGTTGTTGTTTGAGATTAAAAATGAGAATGTGTGTGTGAGCTTGAGTTCGAATTTTAAAGTTATATTGCTGGCGAACGTCAGACTGTCTCTCAATGATTTTGCCTTGTAATGTTTTTATCGTGGTAAAATCAAAATATTGGGCACGTTTTAAGATGCAACTGTTTACCTCAACTGTTGCGGAAATGCGGTCAATTGTTGAGTCCAACAGTTACGTCTTAGAAATGGTATAATAGATAAACTGCCAAACGAACTGCTGATATTTGTTAACAAGGAAAATTAAATAAAGGAGCACAAAAATAAAAAAAATTATTATGGAAAAAAGATGTACAAGTATGTATATACGATACATCATTCCATTTATTCCTTAAACCACAAGGAATCTTGACTTGCTAGCACCATAACTATTTTTTCACGTTTATTTGCCAAGAGTCTGCAATGGCACGGTTTCAGTGCGTTATTCGTAATCGTCTACTGCGAATCCAGCCTCCAGATATGAACATTAGACTGCATCACCAAAAAAAGTTGCGATGTTTCCGCTGGTATTACAAAATCAATTATATTTTAAAACGTCCACCAAAATATTTCAGAAAAATATGAAGATTTAAGCGAGCAGGACCGATTGGAAAATACCTCCAAAAATGGAGTTTTTTATGAATAAAAATAGTTTCTTAAAGAACTTTTTGAAAAAAGTACCCTCAGATGACAAAACCAATTAGGCTTAAAAAATCTGCATAAAAATATTTAAATATCCTTTCAACGGAATGGTAATAATGAAATTTTTGATGTTGTTTTTTTTTTACTTTTTTCAAAGATTGATTTACGAAAAACTTAAATACCTGGGCCAAACCTAGTCTGATTTAGACTTATGGGATCTCGGTAAAAAGGTATTTCCCACTATTTTTATTTATGTGCAAAAAAAGTCATTCGTGTGCCAATTTTTTTTTCAAATCAACACATCTTATTTCAACTTTCAGTGATGTTCGTTCATCCTATCTTTCTCTTTTATCCTCTGAATGAGCTTATTAGCAAAGAAATAAAAAGGGTGATAAAATACCTTTCCAATGATACCTCGCATGTCTAAATCGGAATAGTTTAGGTTCAGTTGTTCAAGTTTTACTTATACCAATCTTTGAAAAAAGTTAAAAAATAGCACCAAAAATCTCATTATTACGCATCCGTTCAAAATTTATTATTTTTTTAATATTTTTATGTAAATTTTTTAGCTTAAACTGTGTTGTCATTTTTCCGAAATATTTGGTGGGCGTCTTAAAATATAATAGATTTTATAATTCCAATGGAAAAAGAGTGCCTTGTTTTTTGTATGGGGAGTTATGCAGTCTAATGTACATACATATGCTTTTAAGTCCACGAATTTCCCATTTCTATTTTATTTTAAATATGTATGTGTGTTTACACGTGTATTTTATTTTGTTTAACCCAGTTTCACCAGCAATTTACAGAAAAAAGTTTTTTTTGTGAGTTTGTTATGAAAACTGACAGAAGGGAAAATTCATTTTTGACTTAAATTGTTGAGTTCATGTAGCGAAATAATTTTATGATGGAAATAATGGGCGCGTTTATAAGACGTAGCTGTTGCCTCACCGTTGGCTATTTGTCTTAGAAACGCACAGTTGAGTAGTTCCGCTCAGCTCAACAGTTGGCAACTGTCCGCCATTTTTTTCAGCGGAAAATTATTACGCTACCTGAACTCAACGTGTTGGGCTAAGCATTAACAGCTGATCGAAAATATTTGCGCCGTTTATATTAAATTCAACGCCGCTTTGTCAGGAGGCAGTTGCAAACAAATTTATTATATTTTATATTACTGATGTGATTAAGTAATTAAAATATTTTATAATAATACCACGTTTCTAAATATATTTTTTTAAAGATGTTTGCTATATAATTATACACTGTTTAATTCATTATAACATTGAACCATTTTTTCAACACGTCGGAAGCTCAGCGTTGAATTCTAAGTACCATCGCACAGTGGCCAATTTTTCGAAAAAGCTGGCCAAAAGTCGAAGCGTGGTACAATTGTAATCAAACCTTGTGTATTCGTCTTTATTTTGGTTGCTGGTTTTAAATTTCACCACATAATTTCGAAATTCAAAATGGCGGATCCATAATGGCTGCTGTGTACGCTTAAAATAATCAGATTTTTAGCAAAACTAAGGTAGTTAAGTAAAAAAGGTCATGTTTTCGGCTTTTTTGTTATATAATGTGATGTAGCGGTTAGCAATATACGCTATCATTCCGCAGGGCCTGGGTTCAAGCCCAGTTTCCGACCAACATCAAAAAATAAGAAACAAACAAGTTTTTTGTAATAAAGTCGCCCTTTGGCAGGCAATGGCAAAACCCCGAGTGTATTCAGCCACGAAGAACAGCTTCCCATAACAGTAAAATCCCCGTTCGGATTCGGCGTAAAACTATTGTGGTCCCTCCCCTTTGTGCGCCAACATCAAGGCGCACGCCACAAATCGGAAGAGAAGCTCGGACAAATACTTGAGAGGTCTTAATGTTTGTTTCTAAATATCTTGATGTTCATATTTACACGGGAACTGCGGGATTTTGAATGAATCAATAAACAAGACATACATATTTGTTGGTACAGGAATATATTTTTAAGATAACAATTTTATACACCGTCAGACTAGCACATCTGAAGTATCCAAGCTCATATATATATTTTCTGATGGCAATTCCGCATCCACATTTACAACAGTTGATAATAATTTAATGGCATCTGACGACAGTTTATGATATTGTTTTGGTGGGTTTAAACCAGTGGCGGATCCAGCGGGGGGGTTTGGTGGTTAAACCACGTGTCAGTCAGTGGCGGACACACGGGGTGTGTTTTAATATGACGCATAATAATAATAATAGATTGGCGCTTACACATATGTTAGTGTTTGGCCGAGCTTCTCCTCCGATTTGAGGCGTGCGCCTTGATGTTGTCACACAAATCGGAGGGACCTACTGTTTTACGCCGACTCCGAACGGCGATTGTATTTTTATGAGAAGCTGTTTTGCATGGCAGAAATACACTCGGAGGTTTGCCATTGCCTGCCGAGGGACGACCGCTGTTAAGAAAAAACCTGTTTCTATATTTTTTGCGATGTTGCTTTGGCCAGGGCTTGAACCCAGGCGTTGCGGAGTGGAAGCGCGCACTGCTTACCACTACACCACAGCGGCCGACGACGCATATGTATGTATAATATGGTGTCTATGTCTTTCTGACATCATTTAAATTCTAAAAACATCCAATCTTTAAAAGATCAAAATCTTGACAGAAATAATTTTTTACATAATTTAAATCTTTTAAACACAAAAAAATTAAGAATCGCGTATAAAAACTGATGTCCAAACTACATTGGCGGCTTGTGGCAGGTGGGCTCAACCAAGTTGGATGGGAAAAACTTCAATATATATGAAAAATAAAATTAGACCGCCCATCTCGACCACTCTCGTAACTATTTTCCTAATCCATCATAATGAGTAAACAAAAAAATCAATCCGTGAATATCTACGTCTTACGTCAGTTTTTAGATGGCGTGTCAATGAAAAAACATGTTTTACATAATCTAGATTACAATGTCTATGAGCGGATACTTGAAAACTGTTATTTTTTTTAAGGATAATACCACGATTTTAACAACGACGAAAACTCTAATTTACGAAAAGTTTAGAGCGAATTGCTAGCAACAGTCACTTCGATCTCCTATAACACTAAATGGCTTAAGAGAACCGACTTGTTGTCTCAAAACGATACGCAATAGAGCCCTCCTAACAATATACGAATGAACCAATTTTTTTTTTGGACTTTTGGCCAGGGTTTTCCAAAAATTTGCCACTGTACATCGGCGCAATTATCTCTATTTTTTGCAATTTCATTTGTTTACATTTATCAGCTGTTTATTTGACAGCATATTCATCAAGCCGTTTCTAAGACGTATTTGTTGAGCCCAACAGTTGCCAGCAGTTTCGGAGCTGTTAAGCTAAACGGCTACGTCTTATGAATGCGCCCAATGACGTCGAATCCTTAGCCGCTGAGCTGGGCGGAACTACTCAACTGTGCGTTTCTAAAACAAACACTCAACAGTTTCACAACAGCTACGTCTTAGAAACGCGCCCATTTTATAAGAAATTTGTTGACCGTTTTACAACGGCATTTAAAGCTTTTTTTGTTCAAATTGAGAAGATTTCCTCCTTCGCATGCTTTTTTATCGTAGTTATTATTCTGTGGACATCTAAATTGCCATACATTTTATGTCGTTGCCAATACATTGTTTTCCGGCATTTCCTCTGTGAACTTTTATAACTACATTTATATAAATATTACTAATTTTGGTTTATACTTTTTTCCATCTTGCTATTGCTGAATATCAAAAAGGAATTATTAAATAATAAAAAGTTAGTTACAATTTTAGTGAATGGTTCTTGCAAATAATAGTATTTTGTGGTTGAAATGACTTGATCGCCGCCAGGAACTAATCAACTTTTTTGCCAAATCCGAAGCACACGGGAAGGAAAAATAATTGTTCATTAACGATTTGTCCGAAATATCGTTCTTGAAACGCGCTACTGTTCACTAAATTTGTAAAAATCAAATTTTTTTCACTTAATTGTTATATTTTTCTTTATTGTGGTAAATTTCCTCATCATCACAGCAGCTGGCTGTCAAACCGAAACCAAAAAAGATACCAGAAAATTCAGGGCGCAATCTTCTTTTCTATGATTATTTGAATTTCCCAATTTTGACAATTCCGATCTAAAAGTAAAAATGCACTGCAATTCAATAATACCTACTTCCGCAAAAATCACCTTTTTCGTATTTTCCTTGTTAAGAGTTATTTTAAATCATATATTTTTATCACCTTATTAAAAAAAAATAAAAATTTTAAAAAGCTTTTTAAATTGCCGTTTGCAAATATTTTTCAATTTATAAACCTTTTTTAAAGCTACTTTAGTTTTTATGAATAAGGCTATTAGAATTTAGCACAATTAAAACACGTTCCCTATCGAAAAATTTTTTATTAAGAAAATTGGCTGATCTCACATTTTATTTCAACATACAATTCGACTTTGTTTACTTTTTGTACAGATATGTCATCGCCGCCAGGACGGCGAAATCTTGTATTCTATCTTTCTTGTCAAATATGCATTATATCTAACTGTCATGTAACCATATTCATTAAAATCGTTTCAATTCGTAATAAAAGTAGTTTACATACTTCTAGTCTAAATATATTTTTTAATATAAACTAGCGTTTTTATTTCTAAAATAAATCAACAATCTCAAGATTTGTAAAAAATTTTTCTTCAAAAATTACGTTCCAAAGCATCCCTGTTGATATCATAATTCAAATGCAAATTAGAATAGAAATTTTGATGCTAAGGTTTTCCGCGGTATTCATCATACAAATTTATCACTTACTTGTCCGTATGTCGCTCTGGAATGAAATATATTTTAATTTATATGCTTTCTTAAAAATAAACGCAAATTTACCTATTTTTTCCACCGGCAGGCAAGAATATGGTATTCAAACCAGAAACAATAACAACGAATTTTACACACATTTTTTTATTTTAGCGCAAAACGATAAGTTTCACAATACACACACATTCACATTTATCGTTATTATTGGAAATACAAAACTTGGCATGCATTTTTAATTTCTTATTTAATGAATTCAATTGAAAAAAAAAAAACATTTTTCTAAAATATTTCTCAATTTACATTTTAAAGTTTTCTTTTGAAACGTGAATGTAACTCTGTGCGGAGAATGAGAGAATTGAAAATCAGGTGGTCTCAGCTGTTTTCAAATGTAAACAAACAAAATGGCGCTTTCCATACTTGTAAGCCTATACAATGATAAAATTTCACTAGCTCATGAATCTAGGAAATTTTTGACAAATGCATACAAAATTTTGACAATCGCAAATACTGTTGATGTGTATAATTTTTCTGCCCATATGGGGCAAAACAATAGAATATAGCAAAACCAATAAAATATTAGAAAATGGGGTTTATGGTGGCAAAATTAAAAAGTATTACACTACATTAAATATTTGAGTAGTCCACTTGCAAACAGCGTTATGTGATTTTATAATAGAAAGCCATAAATTTGAAAAAACGACTCCGATAACAACATTTCAATTGAATCTTTTTTATTATTACCTGGAAATTTGGATAAACAAGAGCCTTATAAAATTATAACATAACATAACATGACATAAGATAACATTAACATTCTATACGACCTAAAGCAGTTTTCTAAGTTCATCGAAAGATGGATACTTTTGAAAGTTTATAAATAAGTATGATAGCGACTTTTGGAAAAAGAGTTAACATTTGATGCTATTTTTTTCAGAATATAAAAAGATTTTGTACTGTGTTGTTAGTGGACATGAAGCTACTTTAAATACTGGTACGTAATCCACCAAAAACTAAAAATCGAAAAAATTTTACATAGCGCACTTTGCAAGTGGACTACTCATTTGTGGTAAGGCAATTTCTTTAATGTTTCAAACGTTTTAATTAATTAAAAGCTTAAATTGATGAATTGCAATCAATGATCGCAGATTTTTAATTTCACTTCATTTTATAATATTTCATTCTGCGGTTGTCAAAAATTAACTGTTGTCAAAAAAGATTTCTTTTCACACAGCAGATTGGGAAAACTGTCTCTCCATAGTAAAAATATTATTCAACAGCTTTGCCCACAGAACTTTGTTACCGATTCACACACGCCTATAATTTTTATTTTTATTTTTATCTTATGTTGGAAATAAATAAATAATTTAGGTCCCAGGCCTCATTAAAACTGAAATTGTATGATCTTGTACACGAATTTCACAATCACTTCAAAATAAAAATAAAAATACCAATAAAACCTAGATAAAAATTTTCTCAATGCGTACTATATTAAATCAAATGCCGGTGACTAAATAAAGTACATTTAATCTTTAATATAACAACTTAAATTCAAGTAAATAAATTATTTGGAAAAGAAACCATTTTCGCCTTAGAGCATGCAATGCCCATTATTGGGGCCCGTATGGGCTGACGTCTGCCCATATGAGCAAAATGCTAGTGATGTGCTGAATCGATACTTTTAAGTATTTATCGATACTCGGTACCGGCTTAAAAAGAATCCAATACTTTCTATACTCGGTACCGAAATGTTGCAATTTCGAATAAGAGCGCACAACATCCAAACATATGGAACAACAGCAATTCAGGGGAGCCTCGCCTATGAATCGCTGAATTTAGGGGGACCAATAGTGGTTTTAATGCCGCGTAAAACTATAATTGTATATAAATTTTCCGTAAAAGGTATATGGCAGTTATGCAATAAAAAACGGAATTGGAGTTTTTTCTAAAGCTTCCAAAATTTAAATTTCCCGTGTTCCAAATATATACCAACTTGAATTCTATTTCAAAAGGTTTGTAAAACATTTATCATACATAATTTGTAATCACATATAGGGTCAGTTTTCCTCTAATGCTTTACTACAAACTATTAACTCATAGTTTGTACTTAAAAATAATATCTAATAGTATTATGCACATATAGAATAGAGATGGTTGAAAATCATTAATTTTTGTAAAAAAAGTAGATTTCTCCACATTATTTGGATCTGAATGTTTTCGTCGCTCGATTAATATCTGCCCCTTGTACATGATCTCTTGGGACGGTCGTGGTCACAATGCAAATCATAATACATCCTTTGAAGCGGGGGTTACCATAGATATTACAAATAAATGGTGTTGCCACACTATCACAGTTGGTAAGACTATTGCGATAGGTACAAGAAGGCGAAGTGTTGTTTGCGACATCAGTACTGTCGAGATTCGGTTGCCACACTTGTTTGCCGAACACTTGTTGCTTCACTTAACTACATACATACATACACACTGCTCATCTTCTCAGAAAGCATCGTCTTATTTGTACTTCTTGAGCCAGTGTTGCCAACTTTTGATTTTCAGAAAGCACCAAAAACTTGGAAAAAAGGCGTTTTACCAAACTAAAAGCACCAAATTTTTTTTAATCAAAGGATGCTTTTTTCGTAACAGTTTGCATTTAACAAAAGCAAAAAATTAACAATATTACAAGAATACATACATAAATCAATACACAAAACGTTTTCGCTCATAACGATTGAATAGCCTCTACACATGCCATGATGTCTCATGCTTACGACGTAATATTATTAAGGGCCGTTTTCTCATCCAACCTTTACTTTACCGGCCACTTTATCGTCTCGATATACGAGTTTTCGTTTTCTCATCAGCGCATTAAGTTCTCGAAGCGATAAACTGTTGCTCACCCGATGCAACCTTTAAAATTTGTACCTAACTTTAAATTTTGGTTTGGTTTTGGTTCATGAGTCAGATATATTAGATATTTCAACCAAGGTTTTGGTTTTTGCTAACAGTTGCTCATGCTCATATTTGCTTATGCTGCATTGCCAACCTTTGAAATTTTAGGACGAATGTAGTGAAGTTTCACTCTCGGAAATGTAGTGAAGTTTCACTCTACAGAATAACAAATTTATTTTTACAAGTAAGTTAAGAAAACGAAAACACTTTAAAGTGAGGAACAATTTAACTGCCCTGTTAGTAAAGGCAACTTTACAGCTTACATTAGAAAACGGCCCTAAAACTAGTATGTCTCGAGAAAGAAAAATCGAATCGCAACAATTTGATGTTTTCATTAGGGCTATTCGCGATCCTGTGCAAATGGCCTAGCATCATTGCATTGCAAGTTTGTATTGCAAATTATTTGCAATACACAAACAAAATACACGCATTTGCATTTGTCATGGCTTGGCAAATTTGCAATACCGAAAATCCATAGCATAAAAATGCTATGCATTGCATTCATAAACAAAACCAAAGCTGATGCACAAAAATTTTTTTGCAAAAGCTTTACCATGACAGTTTAATAAAGGTCGCTCACAATCCATGGCATATTTCTGCAATTGCATAAATTTGTCAGCTCTTATGCACCGAATCGCGAATAGCCCTATTATATAACCACAAATATTGCAAAAAACCGTGTTTTTGGCAATCTGGGGGTAGGATATCTAAAAATTCTAGTACTAGAGCAATTGTGCGGCCAGATTTGGATTCATTACCGAGAAACGATGTGTTTTACTCAGGTGGTAAAAAAATCAAAATTTGTACAAACAATTAGAAAAGAAAAAAATAAATACTTAACTTACCTGCGTTATAGCATTTTCAACGCGAATATAATTCAACAAGGTGGGTTTGCAACTTCAGCTTTTTATCAATTATGGTTGTATTTTAGTGCATTTGAATTTGTATATTCTTGTAAATTCCGCATCTTCATGAGACACCACAGCTTATAATATTTCAAATTATTTCAGGTTTTAACTATCTTGGAGTAATTTTAATTAAAAAAAGCACTAAGAAAGGCACTAGGCACTAAGTAATTTTTTTGGCGTTTTATTTTTCAAAAAGCACTAAATCTAGTGCTTAAAGCACCAAGTTGGCAACTATGTCTTGAGCTTTTAATCGATGTCATATAAAATACTAATAAAATATATACATGTAATACGAAAAAATCAACTTTTACATCCCGAGCAACCCTTATCTTAGATTTCAAAGAAAATTGATACCCGTGCAGATGACTAATTTTCAACAATAACTTGACTGTACTAAAAATATCTTATAACTTCTAAACNCAAAAAGCACTAAATCTAGTGCTTAAAGCACCAAGTTGGCAACTATGTCTTGAGCTTTTAATCGATGTCATATAAAATACTAATAAAATATATACATGTAATACGAAAAAATCAACTTTTACATCCCGAGCAACCCTTATCTTAGATTTCAAAGAAAATTGATACCCGTGCAGATGACTAATTTTCAACAATAACTTGACTGTACTAAAAATATCTTATAACTTCTAAACTTTCAGTTATATGTCGTTAAGCGAGAATTCAAACAAGCCGGAAATAGAAATTTTTCTTGAAGGTGGAATTTACAGACAAATACAAGTTTCTGAGATTTTTTTATTTCATAGATAGCTCCCAATCCACCAGTTTGATTGAAAAACATTGTAACCTTTGTTTTTTTATATTAATTGATCCCAACGGCACGAGTCCGCATGACGTACGGAATTTATTTATTTATTTATTTTTTGGTTTTTTGGTGCCGAGTAGTGGTGGAAACAGGAGTTTGTTAAGTGTCGAGATCTAAAACTATTCAGCTACAGAATCAAATTTATCAACTGATTGGACATGATAAAGATAGTATTTCAATTATAGAGAGTGGAAATGATAGTTTTCTTTATAGTAAAAATCGAGTCAGATACGTCAAACGTTCTGGAATGAGAGTTAAAATCTTGGCATAAACAACCGAATGATTTGTTTAGTTCAAAATTAGTTTTGCATGGCTTCAAAAACAGAGGTCGAAAGTGTCTTGATAATCGAGAGGGAACATTAAAATTTGCCTCAGCCAGGAGGGCCGGGCTATTAATCAAGCTTGTCATTAATTTTACGATAAATATTATACCTAGCATTTCTCTACGACTTATGAGTGTAGGCAAATTTATGGGCTTTATATGACTGAATCCCAGTTAAAATCACGCAATACAAAAAGCAAGAATTGTTTTTGAATTGATGCAATCCTTTCTAAATGAACTTGGTAGCGGGGATTCCAAACAATAGATCCGTATTCTAGTATAGGCATATATATAATACTTCTATATTGCTAGTACATTCAAAGTACATTCCCCAACATCACAGTGCCGAAATATTGAAAAAAGAAAGAGAGATCCGATAAGAGAATGTACTCAAAATGACAATTTTACTTTTCAAAATTCAAGAGCGGTTTCACAAATTTTTATTTAAAAACAACTCTTATGAAAAATAAACAAAAAATTAAATTTTTCAAATCTATGAGAAGCACTGCGGCCGTTGGTGGTGGCAGAGGATAAAAATACCAGTTAGAGAAGGACTTGGCATCAGTTGGCATTTCCAATTGGCGTCAATCAGCATAGAAGGGAATCGAATAACGTGCTTTATTGGATTCGGCCAACATATAAAATACCACACCGCTTTATGTGTAAATAAGTTTTGTCTTTGTTAGGAAAATATCTTCTATCTTCCAATTTTTCAGATTTCCAAATAACGAGGAGCATCGGAGAAATTCGTCATACCGAGCCCTAAAAGCTAAAATATTGTATATATATATATTTTTTTAAATTTACTTTTTGATGCAGGTGCTCTAAGAGGCATTTATGCATGAAAATTAAATTTTGAAAAAAGTTGTCTTACTTAATTTTCGCGACTAGGGCTCGATATACATTTGAGCGTCAAGGAAACATGAGACCGTCAAATTTATGTTTGTTTGTTGAATTCCCTGAACCGACCCTGTTATGATATGGCACTTCATTCTATGTTTACAAATATGCACGTATACTTCTACAATCACAAAAATTTTCATAGGCTGTCTTTCTTTGATTTCGAACGGAAAACTCATTGCGATCATATTGTACTAGCAATATAGAAGTATTACATATATGAGTATAGGTCTAACTAACGTCGTAAAAAGAGCTTTTATAACATAAGGATCTTTGAACTCTTTTGACCATCGCTTTACAAATGCAAAAACGCCTTCAGGCTGTGTGCGAGTACGTCTAAATTGCAACCTAAATAGAGAAAAATCCTAAATCACTGGAAAGTGTCGGTAACGCAGTGAATAGGAACAATTTAGATTTTCTGCGAGCATACTTTTCAACCTAAATTGAACAGTCATATATATTTGAGCGAGCGATTAAGTGGACATCGATTTTTTGATGTTTTAAATAATTTTTATCATTGCTATGGCACAAAAAAGAAAATATTCAGAAAGATGTAAGTATAAATTTATTTGATTTTTGCATTCAGATAAGTATATGTGTAATTCGATGGATGTATATTATTCCGCAAGGTCAGAAGAGCAAACGGATTCGTTTATAGATGCCAGGTTGGAGCTTTCTCCTTTTCTGTTGCAAATTTATTAAATTGTTAAATAGTCCCAAAGCTCCACAACATTATTCATTTTAAAGATATATTTATTAAAAGCAAACAAATTCAAATTCCAAAACAAATAATTTAGGTTAGCAGCTGTTTTCCTAAATTGTAGCAGTGCTGGAAATTTCAAGCGGAATATTAGTTTAGGTACTAAAATTTAGGTCAACTCGCACACAGCCTTAGCTTTATTGATAGTAACACTAATTTGAAAGTTGAATATGAGTTTGGATTCTATTGTGATACCAACATCGCCGAATTGGATACCTGTTCCAGATTATAATTTGATATTGAATAAACAGCTGTTTGAACTGCCCTTCGAGAGAAACACATAACTTTCATTTTTTTAAGGTTAAGTGCATATAATTTGCATTACACCAACTAACCACGTTGCTTAGATCCGCTTGTAACAAAGACCTTCCTTCGATAGAGGACAATGTTTTAAAGAGTTTCACATCATCGGCATACATTACAATTTTTGAATATCGTATTATATAAGAAATATCATTAATGAATATCATTAACAGAATTGGACCAAGGTGGCTTCCCTGGGGAGTTCCTGAGGAAACTTTAATGGTGTTGGAAGAACAGTTTTTAAAAAGAACTCTTTGTGTTCTATCAGAGAGGCAAGAAGAGATCCATTGAAGAAGACTGGGCTGAAAGCCGATTAAGTCGAGTTTACGGATGAGTAACGAGTGACATATTTGTCAAAAGTTTTACTAAAATCGGTGTATATTACGTCAGATTTTCCTTTAGAATACCCGTGTTGAGATTGTGAAATTGAAGAAGATATAGAATATATCAGCGGATTAACCATAATTGCTTCGAATAATTTGGGGATAGCGGAGAGTGTCGCTATGCCTCGATAGTTTTCTATAGATGACCTGCTGCCGTTTTTGTGAAGTGGTATTATGAAAGACTCCTTCCAGGATGACGGAAAACGCCATGTTTTAGTGGCAAATTTAATAGAGTTTTTAAAGGGTCGCAGATGTTGTCATCGCAGTTTTTAAGAAAACAGATCGGAATATGATCAGGTCCAAGCCTAAATGACGCTTTTAAGGTTTTAAATAGTGTAAAACTCCATCGGAAGATATTACTGGAATATAAGCAGAGTTGATTGGACAAAGCTCGTACGGATAGTATCCACTTATAGGGAAGTCTACTGAATAATTGGACCCAAAAAACTGGGCAAACATGTTGGCAATGAGTTGGCTCTGGCTAGACACAGTGTTGCGAAAATGCATAGCGGACGGAAAACCATGTACTTTACGCTTTGAATTTACGAAACCATAAAATGATTTAGGATTGTTAATTAAAATTTTACATAAATATGACTTATAATATTTCTTATTTAATGCAAAGTAGCTATGCCGCAAAACTGAGTACTTTACGTAATTGCTGTGTAAGCCCGTTCTTTTATACAGTTTAAAAGAATTCGACTTTTTATTTTTAAACTTTTTAAGCTCTTAAGTGAACTATAATTGTATTGGTCCTTCATGAACAATATTGCGCTTTGTCACATACTTTCGAATCAAAGTGAAAACAGTATCATTAAAGTGTTCAACGCTGCGCTTGACGTCATCTTTATATATTAGCCAAGATAACTTTGAAAATTGTTTGTTAATTTTTCGGAAATTTGATTTGGAAAAAACATATCTAGTACTTGAACTATACGACTTATTTATTTCATTTATGGTTTCGTAGCTTAACTGAAGAGCGGCATGGTATGCATACTCTGGCAAAACTAGGGGATCACACCGATTAATAGAGGACTTCGGAACATCATCAACGTAAACGATATCCAAGACCTTTCCAAACTTATTTGGACATATATTATTTGTTTAAGGCAAAGTTCAGCCATTTCCTCCAGAAGTACATTGTAACTATATCTAGATGAAACTGGTACAACATCAGTGTCAATAATGTTCGATGAAATGTGAGGCAGATTTAAATCGCCCAAAACAATCATAGAATCGGATGCCGTAAGCATTGCATTTACGGACTCTGTCGAGCTACACGCTTTTTTGTAGCTAATAGTATTTGATTTTAATGCGAAAGAATTTTGGACAGCGAAGTACTAGTAGAAGTGAAAATCACGAGCAATGACACGAAGCTGATAGTGATTTGAATTCTGGCTGACTTTTAATAATTATTTTCCTTCTTCATTTACACTAATTTGTTAAGTCAGTGTTGCTTACAAGTAGGATGTATTAATGTTGCTTCGAGTCTCGAGTACAATTGGTAATCGATATTTTTCGTATATACATATGTATACGTAGTTCAGTTTACAATTCAAATATATATACAAATTTATTTTACCAATTCAACGAAATCATATAAAAGTATAGTATTGGCATATGCCCAAACATGTCGGTCACGTTGCACAGCTATAAAGTATTCTTTGGCAATAGCGCAAGCTTGTGAACGGCACGTATCATGGTTGAGTTTTGTGTTTTAATGTCTGCAACACATTGACAACTTTGCCCAAAACCCATTTATGTGGAGGCAGATTGTCGTCGTGAACGAAGACCACCGTGCCAACTTCGATATTTTGCACTGGTCTGGTCCACTTTTCCTTGTATTGGAGCCCCAAGATGTATTTTCTTTGGAACGCAGACCAAAAACGTGCCTTCAGTGTTGAGATGTGCTGCCATCGCTTCGAATACTGCAGCGTTAAATCTTTAGAGACGGGCTCTGGTAGTGCTTTTAAAGACTCTCCGATTAAAAGATGAGCCGGAGTTATCATTTATCCATCGTTGGGGTCTTCTGTCATTGCCGCGATAGGCCTCGAATATAAAACGGAAAGCTCTTGGAAAGAGAGATTTGCTTCTGCGACGGTGCGGTACAAGAGATGTTTGGTGGATTTTACTGCGGCTTCCCATAGTCCTCCGAAATGTGGGGCGCGAGGAGGGATGAATTGGAATTCGATGCCGCGGTTCGTGACGAAATTTGCGATTTTCGTTCGACTGGCCTCTTTGAATAGTACGTCCCTTGGTTCCTTCAGCTGCGCGTTGGCACCTACGAAATTTGTGGTGTTTTCGCAGACGATGTTCTCTGGCAGTCCTCCCCTCCCGATGAACCTTTTAAGGACAGAAATAAAGGCATTAGTGGAGAGATCAGGTACGGCTTCAATATGAACACCTTTAGACGCAAAACACACAAAGACAGCGATATAAGTTTTATAAGGTGGTCTACCACGTATTCTATAAGACGTGTAGATCGGTCCACAAAAATCTACTCCTGTTACTAAGAACGGTCTAATAGATACAAGTCGATCTCTAGGTAGATTTACCATAACTTGTTTTATCAATTTTGGTTTATATTTAAAACAATGGACGCAATTTCGCACTACTTATCGAGCCACTTCTTTGGCGTTGATCAGCCACACCTTTACCCTGGCATTCAGTAAGCGGTCTCTAGTCACTAATAGTGACTTTTGGTGGTGAACTTCGATTTTGAGACTATTTGGTATTCAGTTCGCTGTCTCACGTCTCTAGTCTCAAAAATAAGTCACTAATTTGTCAGCTGGCTAAGAGCAGGTCACAAAAATAGAAGTATGGAGGAAAAGCTTATTTCTTTCCACTTTATTAAAAAAAAATCGCGAAAATGAAGCGAGAAAATTTGTTCAACAAGAATTTCATTAGGAAATAAACCAAAATGCTTTAATATCATACAAATGTATTGAAAAAAAATTATTTCTCTGTTTTTAATACATTAAAATCTAAAGATTGTTAAAAAAAATAAAACTAATAATAAAGTCTGCCGCCAACTCGCAAAAGGGAAAAACTTCCTCCCGCCTTCCTCATATTTTTGTAAAACAGGACTTAACTTTTGAATTTGGTTTTTCGACAACGACATTCAGCTTTCAGTTGTTTAATTACTTCAGAAAATTCTACGTGCTGAATTTTTCCTACTATTTTGAATAATGATAATGGGCACTAGGCTGGGTCGATTTTGTATGGGGGAAAATAAAAGTCATTTGACCGCATTGTAATAGTAATATTATGATGTCTTAGGTCTCAGCCAATTGTTATTGGCTACGAAAGATTAATTTAAAACTTATCTTTAGCCCGCGCAATTGAATCAAAGTGTATGAATTTCGAAAATGAAACTTTGGCTTGTAATATCTATGGAATGCGTTATTGTTATAAACAGGACGATATATCAAATTAAGGGCTATTAAATTTAGAACCTCACGTTCATTTATCATTTTTCAATAAGTCTACACGATTTTAAGATATTAAAATAAAAAATAAGAAAACTATGATTTTCCCATATGAATTTTCAATTCTTCATTACTTCAGCAACCAAGTGAAAAATACAAAAAAGTTGGACGAGATTTATTTCAAACCTTTTAATGTTTATATAATATTAAAATGACCATGGACTTGGTCACGCCGATTTGGTCAGTTTTCAAGATCGTGGTGAATGAATGTATTGTCAAAGATTAGGAATCGTTCGACAAGTTAATAGTAGTTTCAAACATATAAGTATTTACATACATTACAATTAGGTTGAGAAACGCCTATTTTAAGTCCATTTTTGCAGTCTTGAAAACTGGTGCGGAATGGTTTCATTAGTCGCCGCAGAAGCACATTTTTCGCGGTTTCTAAATTTGCCGTTATATGAAATTAGGGGACGTGCAATAAGTGTTTAGATATACATAAATATTTTAGTTAATTCCATTATGTGAAAAAGTGTCTGTAGGTAAATGCAATAGTTTTCAACATATCCTGGGAAATCCTTTTGAGGACTCTCCAATTGGACGATATTGCTGTGCATTCAGCTTGAACGAAAAAAGTCACTCGCTGGCAGTTTTCTGTAATCCGGTTCGTTTGTTTAAAGGTTATTTATACAATTGAAGAGAAATTTTTTTAGAAAAAAACTGGAAATCCACTTAAGTTTTTCGATATAACTTTGGTAAATGTTACTCGATCGGTGCGTAATAATTAACAAATTGAAGGCGAGACTTAATGTTACTGATTTTTGATAATAATATGACTAAAATAGTTCAGATTATAAACAAATTATTTTAAAATAAAAAAAATCTTGAACAAAATTTTTTATCATTTTCTTATATTTG
This sequence comes from Rhagoletis zephyria, assembly GCF_001687245.7. NCBI lineage: Eukaryota > Metazoa > Arthropoda > Insecta > Diptera > Tephritidae > Rhagoletis > Rhagoletis zephyria. The sequence goes on along the minus strand of NW_016157359.1, from coordinate 57,044 downwards.
CAATTTTTATATTGTATGCATAAACATAAGTAAACCAATTAGTGTGTCTAGAAGTTGTGCCTGTTCAGTGATTCCATACTAATTTGCATTAACAAAATTTTTCCGCGATGATGGAAAATAATGGCTATTCTATTAGAGCTACCGAAATTGTTCCTAAATTTGCAAAAAATCGCAAACTATAGCTAATATTAAAAAAGGATTAGAATATTTGGAACTAGCGATCTAAATGCACGCCAGCAATATTAATGTTGTTCTTTACATCTTTTGACTATAGGCCAATGCAATTATCAAGAGAACAATTAAAATTTTCTTGAAAATAGATGAGTTTGAGATTAACGATAAGATAAACGGCTACGCGAAATGATACTTGACTTTATCTTTTGCGTTAAAGGATTCATTATCTAATAATATGCACCAAAAGTTTTGGCTAAACCCAGAATTTTTAACAAGAATTGGTCTTATTCGACTAGTGTGCTGTGGGTCACTTGGCGGTCGATGCGCGGGCTCTTACAATTAAAATGAAAGACTAATATTTCGCAGGCTTGTTGTTGACTTCATGATACAATATATTTTCACTATTACCAAGGGATTTGAGAAAAATTATATTTTCGACCCGCCCTAATGGGCACGTTCAGAAGGCGCAGCAGCTCAGTAACTTTTGCGATTGCACCTTCTGAACGCGTTGCTTTATACTTCTGATCAACTGAACAGTTGCGCGTTAGATGATAGTAATATTTTTATGATCATTTGAGGCAACATGTTGTGTGTTTTGAATTTGACAGCTAATGTATCAAACCGTTCAGAAGACGCATTACGATGACTGATTTTTTTAGCAACGGTTGCGCTCAACTTCTGCGCCTTCTCAACGTACCCAATTCCAGCTCTTTGGCTGTTAAAGCTTTATTTTTCATATTTGTTGGCTTAATGAATCTATAATATTGAATAATAGGAGCAAGACTCAGTTTCGACGACAAGTCCTATAGCCTTCGACTTGAGAACTTCCAATGATTTGACTTTGTCTGAAGGCTCGGAATGCGAGTTTGTTGGCCATTGTGGTCCGTGAAACCAAATGGACTTCTGCAGTTCATCAACATTACAACTCCGAGATACAATGTCAGCCGGGTTGTGAGCTGTTGGTACATGACGCCAACTAGTCGAAAGCGTTGATGGGTGCTGTTTTAGCCAGTACAACACGATTTCAGAATCGCTCCAAAATACTTCTTTTTTGAAACTACAGATTTCCATAAATTAGCTAATAAATGAGCAGCGCATAACTGAAGCCTTGGGAGGGTTTTAGTCTTAAGCGGTGCAGCTTTTGATTTGGCAGTTAGTAGTATTGTTTCGACTTTTCCTTGGTGCTCGCTTCGTATGTATAAGCAACAGCCGTATGCACGCATAGAAGCATCGGCCAAACCATGTATTTTAATTTTCGACGACAAACGGATGCCTACGAAACGAGGCACCTTTATTTCAGAAAGCTTCTTAAAGTTTTCTTTAAAGATGTGTCAGCTTGTCTCTAGTGCCATGGGAATTGTTTCGTCCCAATCCAACTTATGCAACCACAATTTTTGCAAAATTATTTTGGCCCTTGTTACAGCAGGAAATAATAAGCCCAATGGATGAAATAATCGAGAGGCGATTTTTAGTATGTTGTGCTTCGTAGTCTGACGGTCTCAAATTTGTCGACTAAATTAAATGAAAGTACATCGTTATTTGGATGCCAATCTAAACCCAATGCCTTGGTATATTCTGTGTCATTGATACTTATGCCCTCTTCATAATTTGTGCTATTTTGAAGTAATTTATGGTTTGAGTACCACTTTGTCAATTTAAAGCCAGCCATCTCTAAAAATTTAACGACTTCTACTAGTAATCTTTCGAGCTCCTTTAAAGTTTCGGCACCAGATAATAAATCATCAACGTAGAAGACTTCTTAGATTACATTCGAACCAACTGGATAAACTTCTTTATTTAACATGCCAATTTCTTTTAAGCACCTAATGGCCAAGAAGGGCGCTGGGGAAGTACCATATGTAACAGTATTCAATGCATATATTTGAATTGGCTTATTTTGGTTTTCACGCCATAAAATTAGCTGATATAATCGGTCCTTTTCGTGAACTTTTACCTGTCTGTACATTTTTGTGATGTCAGGTTTAATGGCGTACTTTCGGCATATGAAAGCGAATCAAATTGATGTAGAGATCAGGCTGAATAGTTGGACCGACCATCAATAAATCGTTCAATGAGATAAGAGAGGAAGTTTTGCTCGAAGCATCGAAAACAACTCTAAGCGTTCATACGATGAACCAAGTGCTGATGTTGGCACTTTAAATGGCAGGCAAACTTCAAAGCGTCCAGAATCTAGTAACTTTGTATTTGCCACAAAGTGAGTTTCGCAATTAGTTTGCTCTTCAGAATACTTAGTTTTGTTAGTTGGGATTTCATCAATTTCCCAAAATTTTCGAACCACTGAATCTACATCAGGCATTTCATCTTCGCTATTTTTATTCAATAAATTGCACACAGCTGACAGACTATTTTCGCCTGATATAATTCGTCCAGAAACGATCCATCCTAGCAAGGCCTTTTGCAGAATTGGCAGTGAGTTATTTAATTTTATCTGTCCGACAGACAACAATTCAAAAGATATGTCAGCCAACTTGATACTGGATGGGACTTGCTATGATTCAACAGGCAGATTTACTTCGGGCTGGTAGCTCGAAATAGACTTGAGAACCCAAAAGTCAGCCTGGAACGAATATTCATACAAGATTTAACTGTTGTATTTACCATATGTCTAACGTGCGAATTTGCTTCACCAATACCAAGCATATGCAGATCTTTCGATTGCTGTTTAAGCTTCAACATATTTGCGCATTGCTCACTAATAAAATTAATTTGTGATCCAGAATCCAAGAGCTCTTACAACATGTGCGTTTTCAAATTGGTCATTGACTTTTACCAATGCAGTGGCTAGAACTACTACGTCTTTAACACTAGAGACGTGATGAGACGAGCATTAGTTTGAGTTTTGTGAAGAAGCATTTGTATAAGATGGTATTGTAGCATTGGGTGAAATAGTCTGTGCTTCGTACCTGTGGCTATTCGTTGTGCAATATTTGCATTAATTTTCACTATCTGCCTGAGCGCATGTGAATGGCGTTTTATGGTTGGAATGTGTTTGTGGAGTTTTTTCAGGCTTGCTGGACCTATCTTCATTTACTTCCAGAGACTGACAACGACGAATTAAGAGTTTTGCGCATTCACTCCAAGTCGGAAGAGTGGAGTAATCCATTTTATCATTCCATCTTGCCTTTGTGGCTGGATCAATTTTGGACAGAACCAAGTGAATAATGAGTGCATTTGTTATTTTGCTTTCACTACCAAGAGACTGTAAGGAATCATAGATTGCCGAAACTGTGTCTACTGCGTTTGCTCAACGTTGTCGAAAAATATCAACCGTTCCGCTAAACGATCTAAGGCTTTACTGTAATTTTCTTCGCAGAGTTGAAATGCTTTAACAGTTCTCAACACATCACCAGTAAAACAGCTTAAGAGGTGATTAAAATTCTCTATTGTAGCTAGAGTCGTGTCCCATGAATTAAGTTATTGAATGTGCTAATGAAATTTTTATAATCGGAATATTTTCCTCCGAAACTTTGCAACTTGAGATTCGGCAAACGAGAAGATGTAGCCAACATTGTAGCTCCCAAACGTTCGCTCCAATATCGTACTCTCCCTACGCTTATAAACTCCTAAAAGTTGCAGCAATTTAGATTTGGCATTGATGCACAACTCTTCGATATCACCTTGCATTTCATCCGTTGGATCTTCTTTTTCGATTTCAGTTTGATATGCTATTAATTGTTTTATGTAGGAGCTTAAAATTTCCAGCCTACATCCTAAATCAATCACATTCCAATTTGTCGCAGTGCTTTCTAATAAGTTTCTAATTCGCGTGATATTTCCACGCGCAATCGACCTTTGCTGCCTTAAGGTGGCAAGGCTTGTTGCAGATGCATCAGTTTCAGACAGTGGCGGATACAGGATTTTATTTGAGGGGGGGAGGGCGATTGGGATCACCTTGTCAAATTACCTTAAACTACAGGCATCTGACCCTAATTTATTTTTCATGCAAATATAGGTTCGAGTATTTTTTATGAAGTGTGAAGTAAAGGGTTTTGTGATATAATATTACTTTTCATTTTGTGAATTTGGTGCAAGGTCTAATAAAAGTGCGAAATAAAGTCAATTGACATTATTATTTTTTGAAAAACGAAATAAAGTCAACAAAAATTTGAAAATAAAATCGTTGACGCTATTTCCTCATTCCAATGGAAATAAAGTCAATTGACATTATTATTTTTTGAAAAACGAAATAAAGTCAACAAAAATTTGAAAATAAAATCGTTGACGCTATTTCCTCATTCCAATGGAAATAAAGTCAATTGACATTATTATTTTTTGAAAAACGAAATAAAGTCAACAAAAATTTGAAAATAAAATCGTTGACGCTATTTCCTCATTCCAATGGAAATAAAGTCAATTGACATTATTATTTTTTGAAAAACGAAATAAAGTCAACAAAAATTTGAAAATAAAATCGTTGACGCTATTTCCTCATTCCAATGGAAATAAAGTCAATTGACATTATTATTTTTTGAAAAACGAAATAAAGTCAACAAAAATTTGAAAATAAAGTCGTTGACGCTATTTCCTCATTCCAATGGAAATAGCGTACCAAGGCCGTATTTATTCCACAATCTACTCGAAGTAACTTCGAGTTACACATACGCGTTCCACAAGTAAGTTTTATAGCTGAAATACAATGCCGGCGAACGGCGAACTCACCACAGCGAAATTCGCGCTGTCAAAATTAGAACACCCGCAAGCATATGAAATTGAACACAGCCAAAGCGAAATGCGAAGTTCGCTTGGCGGCGTTTCATGGCGATAGATTTATTTCTATCGCCCTGCTGGGCGATGACAGCTGTGCGTACCAAAGGTGGCCGTATTTTTTTTTGCTTTCAAAGTTTTAAAAGAAAACAACTAAACACGATTTTTTTTTTGTTGTTTGAAAAATATAGTTGTGGATTCGTTAAATCTGGCTTGAAACAAATTATTTATAATAATCTTTCTTTGTTTTACATTTATATTTGTTATCATTTCCTCATTTCTAAATATGGTTTAGTTTTTTCTAAATATGGTCACCCAAATTATAAAGGCGACCAAATGGGATCAGCTGTTTTCGCTACCGCTCTAATTCTGTTTAAGTAGGCGAAATAGCTGGGCGAACGGTGAACGACAGCATCGCCCAATTCGGCGAAGTTTGCCGTTCGCCGGTATTGTATTTCAAGCATTAAGGCCGGTCCACATAGAACTTTCGCGTTGACTTTGGCGTTGGCGTTGATTTGACAGAACGCAGCGAATGCTTGGGCCACTAAATTCACTTACTAACGACAGATAAATTAATATTTCATATCAATAATTGCGTTAAAAACGATATTTCTTGCCCGCACTTGATTAAAAAGGAAAAATATTTCACATAACTTTATTTATTTGCAACAGCTGACGAGCGACGCACGCGAAAAGTTGAGAGCTGGCCATCTTTTTGCTTCATGTTGGCGAATTTTGACTATGTGGACGCCTGCATTTGAATTCATGTATTCATAGTCAGCTGTTCTATATAGAAAGCCCTTACAGTTTCTTTGATATACGCTCACAGTTTGAACTTTGCTCGAGTTTTTCTACAAGTAGCTTGTGGAACAAACCTAATATCGAGGGCTTATATTCAATAGCCTCTATCTACAATTTTCCTAAAAACAACTTTGTGATGTTAGAACCCATCTGGGTCTTAATTGTGTTGGTTGTGTTGGTGTTAATACTGACTTTGCAATTTAAAAGTAAATTCTTTTGCCAAGCGGGATACCAGATCAGCATTAACATCACCGAGGACAGTTAAGTCTTAGGTGGATTTTTATATTAGAATCTCATTTTTGTGAAAAATGCAGATAGAGGGTATTGAATATAAGCCCTCGATATGGTAGAGGTTTAATTATTTAAAAAGAAGGCTGACGTTTTTTTGTCGGGTGTTGCTAGCTATCTCGAAAAAAACTTTCAGTTTAATAACAACAAATTTGAATATTCGAATGGCGTTTGCCTATAACTTACAATTCCTTTTTCACAATTTACCCACATTGTAAAAGAGTTTTGCATACAAGATATAGAGTTAGACACTCTTTTTAGCGAATTCTTAGCATTTCAAAGTTTTTGCGTAGTTGAAAAATTAATTTACGCCATGAGGAATTATAAATGAAGTCCTTAAATCGAGGTACTTTTCCACAGTTTGAAAATATATGTAATTTTGTTTTTTTTTTTTCAATACCACACTCAAACGAGCAACTGAGAGGATCTTAAGTGTAAAGTTTTCTTCCTGGTGAACTTCATATTAAAAGTAATTTTAAAATGATAAATATAGAATTCTTTTAATATTTATGCACTGAAAATGGAAATGATCTCATTATTGCTATTCAAAAAAGTCGTAAATATAAAATACTGTGTATAATGAGGTGTGCACTCATGTTAAAATTAATAACACTTTTCTTATGAACTATATTTTATTTTTGAGCCAAGTTGGCATCCCTGCTTCCAATAACTTACAAATATATACTCTGTTCCGATAGCAGTCCGGTTTACAGGATTTAGTCAGACTTTCAGTAAGTCGTTCCTATTGACATAAAACCTGTATGTGGGAACACTTTTGAGAGAGTATCTGAGCAACTGTTCCTAGTCAGAAGTTACAGGATTTAGTCCGAAGTTTTGTTTCCTGTAAGTTCATGAAAAGCTTTGCATGTGCAAACAAAAACAGAAAGCGGTGAAGGCAAAGAACCTTATATTTGTTAAAAAATGGAAGTAAACAACGAAATATTTGGTACTAATATTGCAATGTTCAATTTATACGATTAAAATTTTCAAACAGGTGGCAACTCTAAAAAAAATATTTTTGGCCGTAAGCCTTCTTATATAAAGAACTTAGGTCGCATAGTATTCTATAGCAGCGACTGTGTTAGAAAGTTTTCGATTTAATTTTATTCAGTATGTGTACAAGCGTGCGTATGTGTATACCTGCAAAAATTCGATAAAATCGTTTGAAAAAATGGAACTTAAGTGTTAAAGTTAAAAATATCAAAATATGAAAAAACAGCAAGATATTCGCCATAAAAAGGTGTTTGCATTGTTCATCTTTGCATCCAACTTTTGGTTGAATGGCCTCTCAACTAATTGCTTTCAACAAAGTTGGTCGCCAGCCAATATTTAGCCATTCAACTTTTTTTCGTGCAACCCTGCGTTGAGTTGAACCCAAAGTTGAACAATGCAAATACTGCTTTAAAGATAACTGTGCCATACATATGTCTACCGACAATGGTTTATAAACTCGTATGCCGCACAATACCCTGTACATTTGTTCCATAAAAAATGCATAGAAAGCTTGTTATCAGCCGTACCCAGGCTCAGTGTATCCAGATTGTGAAAAAAAACGCAATTTCTGAAAAAAAATCGCCAATTTTTTGTCTAATAAAATTCATGAAACCGATTTAACAAACCTTTTATTTTAAAAATGAGTCCACTTGCAAAGTGCGCTATGTAAAATTTTTTCGATTTTTAGTTTTTGGTGGGTTTCGTACCAGTATTTCAAGTAGTTTCATGTCCACTAACAACACAGTGCAAAAACTTTCTATATTCTGAAAAGATAACAACAAATTTTAACTACTCTTGCAAAATTCGCTTTCATACTTATAATTCTAAAAGTCTCCATCTTCTTATGAACTTAAGACTGGACTGTTAATGTTATGTTATGTCATCTTGTGTTATGTTATAATGTTATTAAGCTCTTATTTATCAAAATTTTCAGGTAATAAAAAAAAGATTCAATTTAAAAGTTACTTGTTGCCGTGGCCGTTTTTTTAATCTATGACTTTCTATTTTAAAATCGCATAACGCTGTTTGCAAGTGGACTACTCAAATCAATTTTATAATAGAGATGAACAAACTTTTTTTTTTTTTTAATTTTTTAAATACGCATACTTTTTAAAAATATTTGTTTCAACACATTTTGCAATAGGACTGCGCAATTATTAAACTTATTAGTGGTATTCATCTAAACCGATAACTTTATCAAGCAGATAATCTTATACGTGTACACACTCTGTTACATGAACGACCCTCACTCTCTTTTCGTTTACACTTGCGACGATAGTCGTGCTTCCTTTGGTTATCGAGCTCAGTATCACTAACTTTATATTACCAGCACGAGGATAAAGAAATTATAGAAACTAGCTCATTAAATGGGAATAAATTATATTTACGAGATAATAGCTATTTAAATAAATGCACATCTATACTAATTATATAAAGAGAAGTCTANTATTCAGTATGTGTACAAGCGTGCGTATGTGTATACCTGCAAAAATTCGATAAAATCGTTTGAAAAAATGGAACTTAAAGTGTGTTTGCATTGTTCAACTTTGCGTTCACCTCAGCGCAGGGCTGCACGAAAAAAAGTTGACTGGCTAAAAATATCAAAATATGAAAAAACAGCAAGATATTCGCCATAAAAAGGTGTTTGCATTGTTCATCTTTGCATCCAACTTTTGGTTGAATGGCCTCTCAACTAATTGCTTTCAACAAAGTTGGTCGCCAGCCAATATTTAGCCATTCAACTTTTTTTCGTGCAACCCTGCGTTGAGTTGAACCCAAAGTTGAACAATGCAAATACTGCTTTAAAGATAACTGTGCCATACATATGTCTACCGACAATGGTTTATAAACTCGTATGCCGCACAATACCCTGTACATTTGTTCCATAAAAAATGCATAGAAAGCTTGTTATCAGCCGTACCCAGGCTCAGTGTATCCAGATTGTGAAAAAAAACGCAATTTCTGAAAAAAA
>NW_016157359.1:44890-47305 GCF_001687245.7 Rhagoletis zephyria | reverse complement strand
GTAGTTGAGTTATTACTAAAAATCTTATTTATGATCCGATTTGGCTAATGTTTTAAATATGTATGCAATACTATTGCAAAAACCTGCTGCCAAGTGGTGCTGAAGTCGAACTATTACTAAAAATAGCCAAGTGAGAAAAGGGGCCGTGAAGGTCAGATTAAATCGACCTGTTGCACCATTGAGTATATCGAACGCTCCTGCGTTGCAATTGGCCCAATGAATGTGATTTTCTAATATTATTATGCGTTCAAACTTTTAAGGTATTTTGTCTGTAATAAGTATATGTATATTGCATTTCTGTAGAACAATGATTCGCACCCATTTTGAAATTGCCACCTACTATACTGTAAAGCTTCTAGGACATTCACTATAGAACCGGGTCATTGTTGCCGCCAGGGAGTGAAGAGGAAAAAATTGATTTCGCTTTGCGAATAACCGTGTTGCTATGAAATGCCGCACAACTGGAGAATTTCAAGAACGGATATAACACTTTCCTTAGGTTATTTAAAGCGGCAAATGACCACCAAACCTTAATCTTAGCAGACAAATGTGCCACTGAAAATCGTAAACGTGAATTGTTGGTGAAAATGTTGGACCAAAAAGTTTCAATAAAATATATAAAAATTTTGGGCGGGACGAAGTTCGCCGGGTCTGTTAGTATAACATAAAGGCGATTTATTTGAAGTAATTTTAAAGAAACAATGACAGAATATCTGTTTGTGTATGAATACATTTGTCACTGCTACCAAACTGTGCGGCCAAATTATCAGTGAAACAACACAAACAGAACGGATAAGAATTGAACCAGATCTCTATCAGGTTCATATCGTTGTTGTTGAATTTGCGTGCAAAATTTGTATGCGGATAATTGCCCAAGAAAGCATAGCTAGAGTTGCGACTAGTGATAGAACGATACGAGTACCGAGTACAGAATATCGATACTTTTTATGAGTACTGAGTAGTATCGAGAACTCGATTTTTTTTCACAAGTACTGAGTAAATATCGCGAATGCCGAAAAGTATCGACGAGTTAAGAATTTTCTAAGTACATTGTTTTTTTAATTACCCAATAAATATTGTGGCGAACGTTCGAATATTAACTTCAATATCAAATATGAATGTTATGAAAATTAACATAAAGCTCATTTACTTCAATCCTGTCATAACTCAAAAAACCTAACCCCCGAGAAAAACGCCTTTAAAGTTTTAACTTCACATATCGTCACCCTCATGCCAGAAGCATGAATGTGCAAATTTATCAGCTTTGAGTTATTAGGTTGACTTTGTTAACCTTTGGATGTTCTATGTTATACCAAAACCCAGAATTGTCGTATTTCGCTACAAAAACCAAATTTTACAGGAAAGTATTTTTCGTATTTTTCTCTGCTTTGGCCAGCACCATCAATACCAAAGTTTAGATTTGCTGAAGTAATTGAGAAATATAGCTAAACGCAAGATTTTATGTAGAAAGGTCTCTACATTCTAATTTCTTAGCACATATGATAATTTCGCCAACGAAATAAAAATCATTGTCACATACGATAAAATTTACAGTCAATTTTAGGGGTAGCTATTGGGATTTAAGCCGTAATATTTTAACAGATGATGCGTTATGGGTTGTAAAACAAAGTTGCATCAAAAAGTCAATTTCGTAAAAAATGTAACATACGATAATTTGAGCAAAGGGGTCGATACTATTTTACAATTCTAATTGCATAAGTGTAGAGTTAAGTCTCGTAAAAAAAACTTTCAAACTTGATTTCCCAAAATTTTCATTTCTAAACATTCATGCTTATAGCACACGGGCGACGATATGTATACTCCATACTAATAACACTGTGAGACAAATGGTAGGGGTCAGTGATCGGGAAGGGTTCAAACTACCGGGGAAAGTTATATCGGTAAAAAAGAAGTTATACGTGTCCCGGCGTTTCGCTGTTAATCTGTTAATCTATTTATATAACGTTTTTCTATATAATCAACAGTTTTAAAAAAATTTAATATTTTAGGCAAAAAATATTTTTTTTCTTCATACATTTATTTTTACCGGCAAAACTGTTGATTATAAAGAAGCTATGTACATCCCGTAAACTCTTGTTGCTAATTCATTTTCCTTATTCAACCAACTACTATCAAGTGCCGCTGATTTGCCGCTATCTAAACTCGACAGCGTAGTTGTTGTTGTCAATTCTATACATCCATTTGCTTATTTTTTTTTTGTATAGTTTCAGGCAGGCTCTTCCTAAACTATATATTTGTCAATGTAATTGTGGCTTGTTAACATTTTATTTTTAATATTTTTATTGAGCTTTGTACCACGATTGTTTATTAGGAAAAATTGAAAAAGCAACAAAGTCTAAGCGGTAGAAGTTATAGCACTATTTCGGAGATCACCACATCTCCTCATCAGACTTC
>NW_016157359.1:26163-44865 GCF_001687245.7 Rhagoletis zephyria | reverse complement strand
TTTTTAATATTTTTATTGAGCTTTGTACCACGATTGTTTATTAGGAAAAATCGAAAAAGCAACAAAGTCTAAGCGGTAGAAGTTATAGCACTATTTCGGAGATCATTTTTCTAGACTTCAGCAGGGATCGAACCTGCGAATTCGATGTTCAAAGTCAGAAGCGTTAACCACTGAGCTATGTACATCCCGTAAACTCTTGTTGCTAATTCATTTTCCTTATTCAACCAACTACTATCAAGTGCAGCTGATTTGCCGCTATTTAAACTCGACAGCGTGGTTGTTGTTGTCAATTCTATACATCCATTTGCTTATTTGCTTTTTTGTATAGTTTCAGGCAGGCTCTTCCTAAACTATGTATTTGTCAATGTTATTGTGGCTTGTTAACGTAATCGTATTTCGCTACAAAAACCAAATTTTACAGGAAAGTATTTTTCGTATTTTTCTCTGCTTTGGCTAGCACCATCAATACCAATTTGCTGAGATAACAGGCTTTACAACCTCAGCCTATTTGGAATCTTAGTTTTTGTTGAATTCATTACGGGAAAAACGCGCTCAGCAAAGGCATGTGAGCGCGGCAAGGATAAAATTATGAAGGCTACTTTACTTATGTTTCCAAACATTTCCGCCTGTTGCGGTTTTCACTCCGTAAGCAATTATCTAAAATTCTTCAGAGTCGGATGGAATGGTTCTGAAAAAAGTTATTCCATGGGAAGGTTCAAGATTTGAATATTCAATTTCCACGGCTTTTCTTTCCTTCAAAGTCAAATAGTGAATTGGCAGGTTCCTTGAAACTCGCCCTCTTGTGATCCACACACTTTTCTTGTGACAAAATCAAAGCTTTTTTAAAAGTATTTAATTGACTAATTTGATTAAAGTTCTTCGATTAGGGTGATTAAAACTTTTTGACAGTTTTTAATATGCTTCTTAAGTCAAGTTTATCACGCAGTTCATTAGGCTCTTCCGTAAAATTATCGTGGAAAACTAAGTTTTGTATATTTTTATAATTGGAAAACATTTATTTGAATGGAAAAAATCGCCAAAAATAGCAAATGGCGATATTCAAAATTTTTGTGCGCAAATATAAAAAAAAAATCGCCAAATTCGCGCGAAATCGCACAAATCTGGACACTCTGCCCAGACTATGTGCAATTCGCCGAACTGAAATTAATAGTTTGAACGTAGTCTGATCGCAATTTATTTTCCGATTATTCCTTATACACGTAAGCACGATTTACAAAGCTCGAGAATAAAATATAATTTACCGGAAACGGCCAGGCTGTCATTTAAGTGTCGGCCATTATTTCGAGGAGACCGGGGTTGCCACCCAATTAGGGGATGCCATTTGCTCCTTTTCGTACAATATTTGTTACAATTCGGCCTTAACCTGACCAACAATCGACCGCCATTGACTCTGGCGGGGAATCCTCGGTCTCCTCCAAGTACTCATAGTCAGTACATTCGTCGTCATTACATGTATAATTAATAAATTCGTTTTTATTATTTATAGAGTTGTTGCCTTCTCTGTTGCTGTCTCGGACCCTCGCCACATTGGCTGAACTGCACCCAGCGTCGGAGCCTGCTTGAGTCAATGACACTGCTATAAGTAATCTGGGTGACCTGGCAGTTTTCTATGTCGGTCACCAAGTAACGGTCGTGCCCTAATTGCTTCTGAATGACATAAGGACCTTTATACTTGGGAATGAGTTTTTTATTTTTACCTACAGTAGTATCTACATTCTTGATTACGATCAAATCGCTGAGCAGGTTTGTGTGTTCGGTCGAAGTATCGTTCGTTTTTTTTTGCGACGCCTGAATGGCTTTGTCTGCCTGCTCCCTAATCTCGGTCAAATCTACGTTTTCGCTGACATAATTTTCCCATAGGTATTCGATGAGTTCATCCACCACGTGTCCCCGTTGTTCTACCTCAAACAATAATTTGCTGGGAGTCTGTTTCGTGCTGCTGTGGATTGTGTTGTTCATTGTGAACTTAACTACAGCGTTTAAAATGTGTTCAATGTGATGGTGGGCGCGAAATTCCGTGAACTCAGCTGATGTGAAACAAGACCCTCTGTCACTTATAATCCGTCGGGGCAACTGTAATCTGTAAAGTACCTGCGTAATGCACATATGGCCTCTTTCATACTTGTGTTCACACCGAATAACTTAACAAACTTGGTAAATGAATCTACAACTACTAACACATGTCAGTGTTTGGATTTGACTGTCTCTAAGGGACAAAAATGGTCAATATGGAGAGTATCTCATGGTTCGGGTTTCTTTTGAATACTCCACAAACACCGTTCATTGGTTCTAGCCTGGCCCGAATAGTAAATGCACTTCAAATAGTTGGCAAGGAAGCTCTTGATCTTCTTTCTCATTCCAGGGAACCAATAATGTTTCTTAATCTGGTCGAAACATTTATCTACCGCTAAGTGCTCATAAGTCTCATGTATTAGTCAAACCACATTGTTCTCCATCTCCCTAGGAACGTAAAGCTGTCATTTACCATTCTCCACATGGAACACCAGTCCATTTTCCATTTCGAATCTAGGCACCTCAAACCCTTCCAATCTCTTTTTTAACTCCTTAATTTCTGGGTCTCTCATTTGAGTTATTTGAAGATTCTCGTCTACTTCATTTTCTTCAACTGCGCCTACACATGTTGACCTGCTTAGAGCATCTACATGCGCCATTTGGTCTCTAGACCGATGTCTAATTTTAAAATCAAATTCTACCAAAGCTAGGGACCACCGAGCGATCCGGGGATTGATTTGTTTTTTATTCAGTGCTAATACTAATGAATTGCAGTTTGTCACGATAGTAAAAGGAATTCCATGGAGGAAACCCTAAATCGTTCCAAGGCTCTAACTATCGCCAGCGTCTCTAGCTCAAAACTATGGTATCGTGTTGAAAAATACGCTATTAGGTGGAATTTTTGGTCAATCTGCTTCTGAAGCAAGACTGCCCCATAGCCATGCGCACTGACGTCAGTGTGCAACTCAGTTTCACGATTTGGGTCAGGTATACTTAGAACGGGCGCCTCTGCCAGTCGGTTCTTCAAAGTCTGAAAAGCCTCTTTGCACTCAGCTGTCCACTCAAATCGGATATTTTTCCGTAACAATCGACTGAGCGGGTTAGCTACTCGCGAAAAATTTTGTACGAATCTCCCAAAAAATAAACATAATCCAAGCCACCGTTGTACTTGCTTTGCAGTCTGTGGTTCCCTATAATTCCTGATAGCTTCCACCCGCCTCTCGCTAGGTCGAATTCCTTTATTACTGACCCTGTATCCTAGATATTCCAGGTCACGACATGCGAATTTACATTTGTCGAAATTCAGTTTCAGACCGGCGTCTGCGAGTAGTTTTAACACCCGCCCTAATACTTCGCCATGCTCTTCAATGGTCTCTGTGGCAACCTGAATGTCATCTAAGTAAACTACCACTTCCCCATGACTAATCAACGGCTTGAGCACTTCGTTTACAAGTCTTTGGAAAACCGCAGGGGCATTGGCCAGTCCAAACGGTACGAAATTGTGTTCATACTGCCCCATCGGCGCCACGAAAGCTGTCAACGGTATTGATTGCATAGGGATTTGATGATACCCGTTCCGTAAGTCCAACGTACTAAAATAGCTTTTCCCCGACAAGTATGTTAAGCAATCTTCGATTAAAGGTAAGGGGAACCGATCCTTTATAGTTATCTTGTTTAGTCCACATACATACGCAACTTCCTATCCCTTTTCCTAACTAGTACTATTGGCGAAGCATACGGAGACTCACTGGGTCTTATAATTCCCTGCGACAATAAACTGTCATTTATTTCTTGTACCTCACTTTTCTCTTTAAATGATAGTCTGCGGGGAACGCTATACACAGGGGTGTCATTTTTTACCGAAATCTTCATGAAATATCTATCCAACGTTTTACCTTCCGCCACTTCTACGTACTCTTTAACAGCCTTATTCTGTATCACGAACGATAGGTAACACGAACGATTCGCCTGCAGAGGAGTGCTTCAAAAATTAGTCCGGGCATCATTTTAGTCGGTTTAAACACAACCGAGACCATTGCAACGTAATGTATGAAAAGCAAGACGAGGACGACCGATAGAGTTTAAAATCGTAATCAGAGAGGTTGTCGTCTGCAGACGAATCGTTCGTTTTGCCTATCGTTCGTGATACAGAATAAGGCCCTAAGAATCACCTTCTCCACTACGTCTGTGTCTGTTTTGGTCAACTGACATATCGCTGGCTGAGTGGAAGATCGACTTATCTCGGCAGCCAGTTCGAAAACGCTCTACCTCAAAAAACTTTTCAAGAACGCCTATTTCAGAATTTAATTGAAAAACTCCCTATCTCAAAATCCGGTTCAAAAATGCCCTATCTCACTTAAAAATGTATTGAAAATATGCTGATATAGGGCGTTTTTGAATCGGCAGCTGAGAGAGGGCGTTCTTGAAAAAATTTTTGAGATAGAGCGTTTTCGAACTGGCTGCCGAGATAGGTCGATCTTCCAGTCAGCCATCGATATGGTTTCAATGAAACACTTTCCCCGCCCTCACTGTTCGCCTTCTTTTCTGTCACATCAACAGTCCCGACCAACGCTAATTCATTTTCAACTTCCTCTAGCAGAAATCTCCCGCTGGATGCAGCCCTTACAAAAGTCGTATCCGAGTTAAGAATTGTAAACAATTCAACAAGAAAAATAATTAATTTTTATCACATCTCAAATTGAAGATTTTATATAAACAAATGCCCATTCGGCTTAGAAGGTCCCGTCCGAACAGCCATGGTACTACAGCTTGGTCATCGGGTAAAATAAAAAAAATTGCGGTCAAATTCTCCACCATTAAACAAAACTTTACACTTCCCTAATCCATACGCGTTCAGTCGTCTGTTTCCAATTCCCCCGATATTTGGTTGCTTGCTGTTTATCTTGAACAATAAAAGGCACGCATGATTTCTGCACAAAGCTAACCGGATTGCCGGAATCAAAGAGAACATAACGCTTTATTGGTTCAGTGAACTTATCTTGTAAATAAAAGGCAACACTCACCCAATTTTTCGCAGTTAACTGCTCCACCACTCTACGCACTAAACGGTCTTCTGGGTCTTCCTCCGATTCGTCTACTGCTGCAACTGCCGCTGTCACATTGCTAGTCCTCTTCTTCTTCGGGCATTGGAATCTTGTGTGCCCCACTTCATTACATATAAAACATGAATTTGAGTTGCGTTTGGGTTTAGTGCAAGCGCTTTGGTAGTGCCCATATGCAAAACAGTTGAAGCAGCGAACCTTATCCTGCTTTACTAAGCTACCGCGAGGGCCGCCAGCCACTGCCTCCTTCTTCTGCTCGCTGCCCGGGACTGCTGTGTTCAACGGTTGCGACTTAATTCGCTTCTTCTTCTCGTAGAGCTCCATTAATATTTTAAGTTCGGCAAAGGTAGTAGCACTATACAGCATCGATACCTGCGCTGACTTATCGTGAATACCGTCGATTATTATCTCTATTAACTCTAGCTCCGGAATATTAGCCCGGCTGGCAATAAGCTGCATCTCCATTATATACTGCCGTGGTGCTTCGTTATGTTTCATTGTGCGCGCTCTCAACTGCGCAAATACATCTTGCATCGAGAACGCTCTTTCATACTCTCGAAGCAATTCGAATTTGAGCTCGCCATATGTGCTTACTGTCACAATGGATGCAAACCGTTTCGCCTGCCCAGTCATCAAGTGGCGTGCCGCCACCAGCTTATCTTTTCCAAGTCGTTAATCCACTGCCGTATATCTTGCAGTTCAGACCCATCGAATTTGGCGACCATGGCGTCAAGCACGGCTAGATTTATGCGCTTATCATAGCCTAAACTAAGCTCCTGCTGCAACATGTGCAGTTCCTGCCGTTTGCGCGCAATGGTCAGCTGCCGATCCAAGAGTTCTTCTTCTTCCTCTGCCTCCCGTAATCGCTGAAGGACGACGGACACTGATGGACTTGCGCGATCTAGCACATGTTCTTCTTGGAGCTGCTGCAATGAGGTTGGCTGCTGTGGGTCTTCTGGTTGCTGCAATTCCTTCGAAAGTTGTTGCAGAGCTGCTGGTAAGTTACTTCTGGCTGCTGTGAGGCTGCTGACTGCTGTGGATCCGCTGGCTGCTGTGGGGCACTTTGCTGCTGTGATGGAGTACCCCTTTGTGCCTCTTCATAAAGTGCACGCAGTTGCACTAAATTGGCTTCATTGTCAAACGGTACGCCAGCTTCTGATAGTGCAGCCATTATCTGGTTGCTCGTCATTCGATTCACCATTTTCGTTGTTTTGTTTTATTTAAACAAAATAATACTCAATCAATCAATAATTGAGCTCAGACCTTACTCTTGAATTTTTAAACGTAGTCTGATCGCCAATTTATTTTCCGATTATTCCTTACACACGTAAGCACGCTTTACAAAGCTCGAGAATAAAATATAATTAAGTGTCGGCCATTATTTCGAGGAGACCGGGGTTGCCGCCTAATTAGGGGATGCCATTTGCTCCTTTTCATACAAGATTTATTACAATAGTAAGTATTATTGTAAGTTATTATTTATGTACATACACTCCGGCAAATACTGGCGAAAATTTTTAGTAATTTTAATATAACGCTATCATTGTCTACCATTAATAACTACCTCGAAGGAAAAATGTACACTGTTAAACTGTTAATATTAAACAAGTTCACCTACAATCATGCACACTTAACTCACCACAAAACATAAACAAAAAAGCAGAATATGTAACCCCACTCAACACATACATACAAGCCGGAAAACAGCTTGTTATCATTGACGAAACAAATTTCAATTTGTTTTGTCGCCATACGCGTGTTCGTTCGAAAAAGACAATCGTGCGGTTCAGTTATTGCCAGCTGCTATGGCGCAAACATCCATCTGATTGGGGCTATATCGGCTTCATCAGTTGTAAGCCTGGATCGAAAACGAGGCTCCTTTACAACCGATTCATGCAATCGTTGGATTGGTAACGTTTTACAGAAGTGGCGTGATTCTGGAAACAACTGGAGTGACTTAATTATTATATGTGATAATGCGCCTTGTCATTCCAGGATTGAATCTGGCGTGCAAGAGCATTCGAATGAATCCAGTAGAGACAATATGGTCTAAAATTAAGTCACTTGTTAAGTCAAGTATAGGTGTCCCCAACGTCCAAGGACCAGGAATAATTGAGCAAAGGCTACAGTATTTGGAAAGAAAAATTTATGATGCCAAAGTAGCAATATCAGTGGAGATTGTGCGTGTGGACATTGCTTCTCGTTCCATGCTGACGTATTGCCCTTGCGTGATCATGTTTGCTTTTTAGGGGCTTCGTGGATCTAATATTTGCAAGTGCAAGTAAAACTAAATTAAGTTCACTTCATCCCCAAATTTCGCTAAATTTCCTTAGCTTCATCAAGGGCAAAAACCTTTATTAAAACCAACAACGAATAACATATAAACAATTAGCAAACATAGTAAACATAAGTAAATCATTTCATATATAGTATAACAAAATAATATTTATTCAAATACTATTTTTTCTATATTTTAAATGATTTACATATGTTTACCATGTTTGCTAATTGTTTATATGTTATTCGTTGTTGGTTTTAATAAAGGTTTTTGCCCTTGATGAAGCTAAGGAAATTTAGCGAAAAGTTGGGGATGAAGTGGAGAAAATTTAATTTTTCTTGCACATGCAAATATTAGATCAACGGAGACTATAAACACAAATATAAACTGTCCTACCTACCTACCTACTTGGCAAACAAAACATTATCTTATTGTTGTTTGTTTGTTTATGCTATATGTATTACAATTGTGTTGTAAACTTTTTCATATATAGGAAAATAAACTCAAGAACTAAGTGATAAACTTGGACCAATTCTTTAATGTGTTTAATTGAGGTTCAGAAAATTTCGTATGCACTGTTCGATTTGGAATTGGAAATTTTTAAACTTTAATTGTAACTTTCTGAATTTAAAATGGAAATTATGAGTATGAATTGTAACTTTCTGAATTTATATTACAACTTTCTAAATTTAAAATGGAAATTCAGAATTGGAATTGTAACTTTCTGACCTTGAACTGGAAATTTTGAATTTGAATTGTAACTTTCTGAATTGGAACTGGAAATTCTGACTTTGAATTGTAATTTTCTGAATTTGAATTGGAAATCCTGAACTCGAATTGTAATTTTCTGAATTTGTAATGGAAATTCTGAACATGAATTGTAACTTTCTGAATTTAAATTGCAACTTTCTGAATTAAAACTGAAAAAGGTGTATACATCGGCAGGGATCGAACCCGCGTCATCGATGTGCAAAGTCAAAAACGCTAACCACTGAGCTATGCGCAACCCGTAAGCTCTTGTTGCTAATTCATTCCCTTATTCAACCTACTACCATCAAGTGTAGCTGATTTGCCGCTATTTAAACTTGAAAGCGTGGTTGTTATTGTAAATTCTATACATTAATTTTGGTTTTGCTTAATTGTATGTATAATTTCAGGCAGGCTCATCCTAAACTATGTATTTGTAAATTTTATTGTGGCTTATTAACATTTTTATTTTAATAGTTTGAGCTTTGAACCTCGATTTTGTTTATTAGGAAAAAATTTAAAAAGCAAGCAAGCGGTAGAAGTTATAGCAGCTATTTCGGAGATAACCACATCTCCTCGTCAGACTTCTTTTTTCTAGACTACGGCAGGGATCGAACCCGCGTCGGCCGCTGTGGTGTTGTGGTAGGCAGTGCGCGCAGCACCTGGGTTCAAGCCCTGCAAAAAATATGGAAAAGGTTTTTTCTTAACAGCGGTCGTCCCTCGGCAGGCAATGCCAACCCTCTGAGTATATTTCTGCCATGAAAAATAGCTTCTCATAAAAATACAATCGCCTTTCGGAGTCGGCGTAAAACGGTCCCTTCGCTTTGTGTAACAACATCAAGGCGCACGCCACAAGTCGGAGGAGAAGCTCGGCCAAACACTAACATATGTGTAAGCGCTAATCTATTATTATTATTAAGATTTTTATTTTAATAGTTTTATAAAATAACAAAGTCAACAAAGTCCAAGCGGTAAAAGTTATAGCAGCTATTTCGGAGATCACATCTCCTCATCAGACTTCTTTTTTCTAGACTTCACCCGCGTCATCGATATGTGTGTGTTTTGAAGCTGGTGTGTTTTTCCAAACAAAGTTTTAAGATGTGGATTTCTCACTTTATTGAGTGGAATATCTGCTGCTACTAATGCCTCGCACAAATATTTATTAAATTGTGAATTGCCAGAGGTGAAGCTTTCTTGTAAGAACTGTTGCGCATTGTCTCAAGATTTTGCGATCCTCTGCTCCCTATTAATTAAGCACGAATTAAAATAAGTAAAAATCTTTTCGAAGTAAATTCAACATTCTAATATTAACCCCGCATAAGTGCACACAATGTTGTCCTCATGAATTTCTCAAAGCTATTTACGCAGGTAACTAGTGGATAAAAAAGTTATGTGGCGATTTTATCTCTATGCAAATCTGCTTTCCATTTGCTTACTTTTTTAGGAGCGAAATACACCTTACAAGCGGCTTGTTCGAAAAATTACATTGTCAAGCCAACGAACATAACTCAGTGTTGCAAACTGAATATTTGTACACTAGATTTAGCATTTATTTCTAAAATATGCAAAAAATGCATTTATTGCGAAATATGCCGAAATATGCTCTAATAAATATGGCTAAAACGCTTTATCTTTTTACAATTCTTATTTGCTTTTTATGCATTGCATTTTTGGTTGCCCTAGTGATTTCCCTTATTGTGTTGATATAACCTCGACTGCTCTTACGAAAGTTTGTATTTGGAAAATATGGTATTTTTCTACTAAATGAAAGGTTGTTGTCCGATAAAGCTTGCCACCCTTTTTATAATCACCTAAAAGTAATTCACTTGTTGCTATATGGATTTTTTACTGCTTTAACCCTCTAATGCCAAATTTTTTGCTTGAGTTCAAAAACTCATATTAGAATAATTTAAGGGTGGGAAACACGAATCTCAATTTAGTTTATTTATTTGAGTATTCGCTTACCTGTTTCAGGTGAAAATGTATACTCCGCCTTGAGGCGGAGTCGGGCACTCGCATGGTAAATCAAATGATTTATATGAATTTTATAATAATGTTTTACTGGTTGAAATGTATGTTCTTCTTTTTTTAATCGTAAGAATATGCAATACTAAACTAAAGGTTGTTGTGAAAATTGAAGAAACAATTTTTTGTTGTTGAATTACATAAATATACTAGACATTTTTCACAAAAAGCTTGTGTTTCCGATTTGCATCCAGGCATTTTACACATTTTTTTTTACCAGATCTGTCCAAAAGAGTACATCTATGCCCAATTTGATCATAGCGAACATTTTCAGTTGGAATTTTTGTTCGTTTTCGTTTTAGTGGAAGAGTATCAGATTTAGGTCGATCACGTTTTGTCGTTGTGGATTTGCTTATGCAAATGCGAAGTCAGGTAGTGTTTTTTTTTTTTTTTTGTATTCTGATGAATTCGATGAAACAAGATATATGCGTTCACCATAGTTACATCCAACAAATGAAAAAAGATCCAGTTTGTCCACTTTCGGGATTTCATACGAATCATATACCATCCAACCAAACCAGCCAGCAAGTCTACTCCGCCCATGTTTTCGTTGTACTCCCTTATCATTTTTGGACAGTTTATTTCAACATGTTGCTTTGTTTCGCTGTTCCAACGCGTCACAGTATATGTAGAGTTGTTCATATTTTTTGATAAGAAATTCTCTGTACCCACGTAGGATGAAACAAGACGAACATTTTTTGTATCTCACCGTAATACATTTACAATATCGGTACCGAATGCCGTTCCTACGTACTCTTCTGAATAACCCCTCTCCCCTTTTCTAGCCTCTAAATCTGCATCGGATGATAATTTTATATTGGGTACTCTATTTGTTCGTACTGTTCCCAAACTATATATGCCACAACTTTTCAGTTAAAGAACTAAGCCAAGAGAAGCATAAAAGTTGTCAAGTTGTCAAGGTAAACTATATAATTGACATTATTTGGAATGAGCTTTGCTAATCGAACTACAACATTCGATGCTGTTCCCAAATCTGGGCAATTATCGAAAACAACGTTATCTCCAGCACCAGCGTAAATTTCCAATGTGTTACAAAAACCAGAGATATCTCATGAAGCAAACAGTTTCGTTCCCCATTTGTGGGTCTCAGCGGGCATATATTGTCGAGTTGGATTACCTTGCATTTTTGTAGGACACATTTGCTCAACACAGAGTCGTTGTCGCGTAATCTTTCGTTGAAGTGCTTGATAAGTGGTCTTATTTTATAGAAAACGTCGTGGCCTGGTGCACCTTTCTTGATCAGACTATAATTATCATTGTAATGCAGCTTACTTCTAAGCTCTTCAACTCTGTGACGGATCATCGTTTGCCTTATTGGTTAAAATGCATATCTTCCCCAATAGGCACGCACATTCGGAAAACGAAAAGTCGACATGAAAAACAAGATTCCAATAAACTTACGCAGTTCCATTTCATCTGTTTTAAAATTTGTTGCAATGTTTTGTTGTCGTGCATACAAATTCATCTGTGCTGCCGAATACTAAATGATAAGAAAAACAATAACCCACCCGACCAACATACACGAGAGTGCATCCATTTTAGATATTTTAGCAACGCTTTCACTTACCAAACTATTGAGAACAGGTTCCGAAAAAGTATCGTAAAAGTATTACCTGTCGCTCAGTTTGTGGCAGCAGAACTCTTGTTCTCGACATGCGTTTTCAAAAGGTTTTTCGAACTGTTTTCGATAGTGGAAACATATCTCAGGCGGAAGTTATTTCGATCCGTTTTGCTATCGAGAAACTAATGACAAACGGTAATGTTTTCGATCCGTTCAATTATCGAGAAAGTAACGAAAGCGTTAGGAGGTTGTTTCGATTGACCCATCGGGAATGCATCGAGAGAAGAACCGCAAACAAACATTAAAATTACTAGTTTACTATAATTACAGTCATTCCATTCCAGTTTATTCCCATATTTAACATAATAGAAGATTACAGTATGTCAATTTTTTCGTGTTTAAAACAAAAATTAAGCTTATATAAACGTATTTAGATGTAATTTAGGTAAATGCTATAGTAATTAAAATAATCAATGTACATTAGTTAAGAATTTTAATATGAAAATATGCAATCAAAACTTATTATTAACTGACTTCAAAAAGGAGGAAGTTTATCAATTCTTCGGAATCTTTATTATATTTTATGTACATATATTACGGGGTAACTTTGGACCACGTGAACCGTTTTCGATTATTCTTTTTTATAGGAAAGGCGGTATCTCAAGGGTGGTCCCATACTAATCATCGTGTCATGAAGAAGTTAACGGTAATCCAAATTTTTTTTTATGAGCATTGAAGTCATGGTATTTTTGCTTAAAAATTATTTCTTGTTGAACATCACTTTCCATCCTTTGTTTTTTTTCTTGATATTCATAGATTTTGCAAACTTATTGATTTGATTTGATTTGATAAGGATAGTTATTTTTCTAGTTTAATATATTTATCCTGCAAAGAAGTTTCAACACTTACTCCGAATTATTACATGGTTTCTTAAATTATTCAATTTGATTAATTATTTATTGTTTAGTATTTAAGCTCAAATTAATTTTAATTTTGAAATATTAGGTCCATTCCTTATCTTTTTGGACTAAAATCTGAAAAGTTTTAAGTGTTAAGTGTAAGCAAAATGCGCTCACTAAAAGAGAATAATAGGAAAAAGTAAAGGAACGCAAAAAACGAAATTTTTAATCCGAAGAATGGCAACAACAAAACTAATGTCAAGTAAAAAGACCACTTTGTTTTCATTGTCGTGCAGCTGGGATTTTCTTATTAATAAAGAAATGAATAATTCGCAACTTAACGTAACATGGGCTTTTTCCAGATCAAGTCTACCGGCAACAGCTAGCTTCCTAAGTGCTAGAAAATCGGGAAGATTACAATGAAGTAATCTTCTCAACGCAGCTAATTGGTGAAGTTCATGCGGCTCAAAATCCGGTAGAGGCACTGGAAATGCAAAGCTCACAGCGAAGATTCCATCCAAACGAATGTTTGGCTCCGCAGAGAAGCAAGCATGGGTTGAAGCCCCAGTAAAATTAATGCTTGCGCTTATTGAGGAGCTGCGGCCTAAGGTGGGGAAAAGCGCATCCGTGAAAAACAAGATAAAAATGTGGAAAATTATCACTGAGCGTATGGCAGCGGAAGGGTATAACTTCTCAACAGCGCAGATTGAGAATAAATTTCGGACTATGGAGCGCAATTTCAAGAGGACGAATCTGCACAACGAGCAAACAGGCTTTTGGCCACGACCTATTATTATCCTCTACAAAGGCGATCTATGGCCTAATTAAGGCTGGCAAATATTGCAAGTGCCCATTCCTTATCCATAATACATACTTACACTCGTGAACCTGTGTGAAATAATAAGTGTTTCTTTTTGACAAATTTGAGGTATCAATTATTAAGTTCATTGTTTAATCAATTTTAAATATAATCTGAATCTTAAACTAAATCTTATTCTTAAACTTAATTTTAATCTAAATCTTAATATCAAACTAAATTTTAATCTTAATATTAAACTAAATCTTAATCTTAAACTTAATTTTAATCTTAATCTTAAACTAAATCTTAATCTTAAACTTATTTTTAATCTAAATCTTAAACTAAGTACATATTAAAATTAAGGAATATTTAGCGATTGTTGCCTCGGTAGCAAATTCCTACAAATTGCATCCCGGACGGAGTTTCCTCTGAATGTTTCACCACATTCATTTTCATGTCTTTCTTCAATGGAAATTTCTAGCGAAAATTCCAAATCACTCTCGTTTGCAATATTATTCAAGACGCAACACGCCCTGATAAAGTGGCACAAATTCCTACTACCCCTTAAGTATTCCACCGCTGCTTAAGTATTCTAAATGTGTGCTAATTTCAACGCGACCACATTGAAGTTTTTCTGCGCAGGAGTCAAGTAACCATTATCCTTGTAACGGTGTAATTACTTACTGAGTGCACGGGTAGGCAGAGTCTCCTAGTAAGTAATAATCTGTAAGATTAAAAACAATAGGGCATATAACCGTTTATATAGGTTTCAAAATAAAGTGCCATTGACATTGGTTATTTTGCTACACCAAAATAGATCTTTCATCTTAAATTCAAAGGTGAACATATTACAATCATGCAGATAAGTATTATAGCAGTAACTTATGTTATACATAAGTACATATGTCAATCAAAAATTAAGATACTTAAACAAATTATTACCTCCACAATACGATGACAATTTTTGGAAAATAGTCGAGTACTGGAAAACCCAACTGTCGTGAATAGATCCGGGAGAGCCAAAAAATATATTCATAAATTTTTTGTTTTCATCGGTCTGCATGGTAAGGGTGATGTTGCCTTTCCGGTCAATGTAGTATCTTTCCGCTCAGCTGGAGGATCGATGACGATATGCGTTCAATCAATGCAACCTATATTTAAGGATATGTTTATATACAGTATATTTGCTTTGCGGCCTTTATGCTTAAGTGCACGTTTAAGATACCTACCCCTAAATGCGCATTAGAGGCATTATTTTTAACATTTATAAGGAAACTGCTCCGATAGATGCATTCAACATACCTGCACATTGGCGTTACCTGCCTTAAAAGTTGTGCAACTAGTATCAATTATCAAAGAAAGTATTACGTTTACCTGCACTGGCCCTACAATTACCTTATTTCACAAGCTTTTATTTATTTTGCTCATCTCGCAGAACAACGAAAATTGCTCTCAATTTATGTAGTTATATAGATAAGAATACCATTAGGTAAAAATTTCGCTTGCAATAATTTCTACGTGGCAAGTGCTTCTCCATTATTTGGTTTCATACCGGTTCGGATGCCTTTGCCATTGAAGTAGTAAACAAAATTCGGTTAAGTGCCTTTTATGTGGTTACGTGCACAAGTTTTGCGTGCAAAGAAGGACGTGCAGCTAAGCAAAATATACTGTATTAAGAAATATATTTATAAGCACAAAATATGTGAAGTGACCTACACCACTTTCAAATTTATGGCCACAATTATGGTTTTTAGCACTTACCGATTGCTTTTGCAAAGCCGCATTTTCTGCTAAAAAAAGAGTGCCGCCTCTCGTTTCATGTCCTCAGTAGGCCATCGTATCACCTCTGGACTCAAAGTACTAATGAACATTGTCGTTCTATTGACAATGCGAAAAGCACTCGACAGCGATATGTTGAAGCGGTCGGATAAATCGCGAAAGCTGCATGCCGGCAAACCATAAGAAAACCGCCATCTTTGTCGTCCCTGGTAACCGCTTATCGACTCGAAGACTCTTATAAATATCGCTTTCCTCAAATTTAGCAGATAAATTTAAAAACAGCTCCTTCGATATGCGGAAGTGCATCTTGAATTCTGCCTCCGTATAATTAGGCACTACTTCCTCCAAGTAGTTCTTAATACTGTTCCTCTTTTTCCTCGCCCCATCCCTCAGTAGCTCCACCATTATATTATCATCTTCGCTATCAGAATGATCCATAATTATTTGGTATATCTCGTCATCATCAGAATCATCTGAATCACTTGATGTTTCCATCAGCTCTGTCACTGTTGCGCTTAAAACGGCGCCGTCATCTTCAGACGAACAAGCACTTGCGCCATTTACCTAGAAAATATGTCAGAAGGATTAGAAAGACCGACGTCCAATTTACATACCACTGGATGCTCATTTGTAAATGAGGCATAAGTAAATAATAGAGCTCGTTGAGGTAATTCAACAACCTTTCTTATGATATGTATATATACATATATTTCTAATAAAACTAAAAAGTTATGGCCATTGTTTTAATAAAAGGGTTTGGTTTTCTAAAAAAGAAATACGTAATTAACTATATTAAAAGATATGATTATATATTTTTTTTAAGTATAGCACATTACATAACCAACACCACATTTCAAATTTCGTCCAAAATTTATAAAAATTCAACAAACTTGAACAATTACAGCCACGGTGTTGAGCATTTTCTCCCATATAAAGTACGATCCATAATTACTTTTATATGGAGGAAAATGCCTAACACCTTTGCACCCAAAGCTCAGAAATTTGCAAATACCATATATCAAACCGAAATTATTAATAAATTAGTGCACAGATATAGTAATTTTTTTTTTGTTTAATGAAGCTTAGACTCTTGTCTACAAGTGTCAGTAAAAGTTTTTTGTTCGGGTCACGCGTTTGGGCTCAGCAACCCAAAATCGTTGTACAAATAACTAAACCGTACCCGTAAATAATTCCAACCGAACTTATCAATAAAATTAGTGCTTCGTAAATCCGGAGTTTAGTTTTAAATTAAACTTCAATACTCCGGCTACACGATAACACACAGTAACCCGAAATCAGTGGGCAAAAATCTACACCGTACCACCGCACCAAAGATAAATTTTAGTTGAACTATGCATTCGGTTGCAAGAACAATTAATTTTCGCTTTATATTGAACTATACATTCGTTTACAAGCGCGCACACAACACTTTTTATTATATATATAGGCCCTTGGAGAAACTATGCAGACTAAGTTCGTGAGTCCAGCCATGTTAGCTGCATCTCCTGCCGAATTTGCTGCTGCACCATCGGAATAACAAGCATTCGCAAAATTAACCTATGAACAATTTTGTTATAACTTTTTTACTCAACAATTTTTATGAGCTTGAGCCCGTTTGAAGTGAAACCTTATTGTGGAAAAGCAGCAATAATTTGAAAAAATGGTAGAAGTGATAGCTATTTCGGAAATCACCACATTTCCTCATCAGACTTCTTTCAGTAGGATTCGACCCGACGACCACCACTGACTCAGCCAGTTGCCTACGCACTGTGCTAAGTTTGCCTTGCTAATTCTTGTTGCTTATTTCCACTATTTCACTTGGCTAAGCCAACTACAATCAAGCGCAAGTATTCCGCTGCAATTCACTTGATCATGTGGTTGTTGGTTTTGTTGGTTTTTGTTAATATTTCTATTATTACAATGTTTAACTTTTAGGTGTGCTCGTCCTTAAGTTATTTTTTTTTTTGTTATTTTATGGCCTTATAACAATTATATTCAACAATTTTTATGAGCTTGAGGCCGCTTTAAGTGAAAACTTATTGTGGAAAGTNCTTCTACCATTTTTTCAAATTATTGTTGCTTTTCCACAATGAGTTTTCACTTAAAACGGCCTCAAGCTCATAAAAATTGTTGAATATACTTGTTATAAGGGNAAGTGATAGGTATTTCGGAAATCACCACATTTCCTCATCAGACTTCTTTCAGTAGGACCAGCCAGACTCAGCCAGTTGCCTATGCACAATGCTAAGTTTGCCTTGCTAATTCTTGTTGCTTATTTCCACTATTTTACATTGCTAAGCCAACTACAATGAAGGGCAACTATTCCGCTGCAATTCCCTTGATCATAANGCAAAAACCAACAAAACCAACAACCACATGATCAAGTGAATTGCAGCGAAGTAGTTGCGCTTGATANTTTTTTTTTTTGTTACTTTATGGCCTTATTACAATTATATTTAACAATTTTTATGAGCTTGAGGCCGTTTTAAGTGATCAAGTGAATTGCAGCGAAATAGTTGCGCTTGATTGTAGTTGGCTTAGCAAAGTAAAATAGTGGAAATAAGCAACAAGAATTAGCAAGGCAAACTTAGCACAGGACGTAGGCAACTGGCTGAGTCAGTAATCGTCGGTTCGAATCCTACTGAAAGAAGTCTGATGAGGAAATGTGGTGATTTCCGAAATAGCTATCACTTCTACCATTTTTTCAAATTATTGTTGCTTTTCCACAATAAGTTTTCACTTAAAACGGCCTCAAGCTCACCAAAAATTGTTGAATATAATTGTTGTAAGGCCATAAAATAACAAATAACTTAAGGACGAGCACACCTAAAAGATAAACATTCTTATAATAGAAATATTAACAAATACCAACAAAACCAACAACCACATGATCAAGTGAATAGCAGCGGCATAGTTGCGCTTGATTGTAGTTGGCTTAGCAAAGTGAAATAGTGGAAACAAGCAACAAGAATTAGCAAGGCAAACTTAGCACAGTGCGTAGGCAACTGGCTGAGTCAGTGGTGATCGTCGGTTCGAATCCTACTGAAAGAAGTCTGATGAGGAAATGTGGTGATTTCCGAAATAGCTATCACTTCTACCATTTTTTCAAATTATTGTTGCTTTTCCACAATAAGTTTTCACTGAAAACGGCCTCGAGCTCATAAAAATTGTTGAATATAATTGTTATAAAGGCCATAAAAATAACAAAAACAAATAACTTAAGGACGAGCACACCTAAAAAGTTAAACATTCTAATAATAGAAATATTAACAAAAACCAACAAAACCAACAACCACATGATCAAGTGAATTGCAGCGGAATAGCTGCGCTTGATTGTAGTTGGCTTAGCAAAGTGAAATAGTGGAAAATAAGCAACAAGAATTAACAAGACAAACTTAGCACAGTGCGTAGGCAACTGGCTGAGTCAGTGGTGATCGTCGGTTCGAATCCTACTGAAAGACGTCTGATGAGGAAATGTGGTGATTTCCGAAATGCCT
>NW_016157359.1:13338-25943 GCF_001687245.7 Rhagoletis zephyria | reverse complement strand
TAGTTGGCTTAGCAAAGTGAAATAGTGGAAATAAGCAACAAGAATTAGCAATGCAAACTTAGCACAGTGCGTAGGCAACTAGGCTGAGTCAGTGGTGATCGTCGGTTCGAATCCTACTGAAAGAAGTCTGATGAGGAAATGTGGTGATTTCCGAAATAGCTATCACTTCTACCATTTTTTCAAATTATTGTTGCTTTTCCACAATAAGTTTTCACTTAAAACGGCCTCAAGCTCATAAAAATTGTTGAATATAATTGTTATAAGGCCATTAAATAACACAAAAAAAAAACAAATAACTTAAGGACGAGCACATCTAAAAGTTAAACATTCTAATAATAGAAATATTAACAAAAAACGAGCAAAACCAACAACCACATGATCAATTGAATTGCAGCGAAATAGTTGCGCTTGATTGTAGTTGGCTTATAGGGCATTCGCACGAGGCGATTTCGCAGGCAACAAAAGTTGAATCCGAAGTTGATGAGAAGTTGAAAGTGAAAAAGTTGCCATCCCTATTCAGATGAGGCGATTTTCGATTCAATACGAATTGTTATTTACATTATTGAAAATGAATTTAAATCGCAAAATTTTATCAATTGGCGTAAATTTGGTAAGCAAAGCTTTTAGCGAAGCTGAAAGATAAAATAAAAGTAAAAAAGTAAAAAAGAAAAAAAGTATGTATACAGAACAGTGTTGGCATTTTTGGTACAATTGTCCTTTTTTGGTTCAATTTCGTTTACAATATACTTTCCTACTACGCAGTACTTTTTAGTACAATTTCGTGATGAATACCATAAATATATAGCTTTGAAAAATCACTGCGGGGAATTTTTTATTCTTTGTGTCTTCGCCTTCCCGTTTTTGTCTTTGTAAGTTTTGAAATCTCATTAAAAAAAAAAACGAAATCAGCTGCAGATAGAAACAGTGTCATCGTCAATTAAGAAAGAGATGGTCTTAAATATCATAACTTTATGACACTCACTCGTTTATACTTTCTTGTTTATAAAAATATAGATTATTCCGAAATATAAAATTAAAGCAAAAATTTCGAGCTTTCTATTTCATTTTTTTTTTAATATTTTGCAGTTTTTTAGCTCATTCATTTGTGGTGTGGTATGATGTGTGGTGTTTTTTTGACGATGGGGCCATTTTCTTCCATATTATCTAAGTATGTTCGACGATTTTTTTAATGAAGAAAATGAGCAACACCACCTTAAAAAAATATATATATATATTAAAAATAAACGATAAGTCGCAGCTATTTTAAATTTGCACTTTATCTAAATTGATCGGGCTACAAAACTCCATACTCAAAATATGTATTTCTAGGAAATTTAATTAAAAAGCGCGAAATTTTTACGAAAGTTTGTTGATTTGATGTTGCGCAAAGATTGAACTTCGGATTTANATTGTTATAAGGCCATAAAAATAACAAAAGCAAATAACTTAAAGACGAGCACACCTAAAAGTTAAACAATCTGCTAATAGAAATGTTAACAAAAAACCAACAAAACCAACAACCACATGATCAAGTGAATTGCAGCGGAATAGCTGCGCTTGATTGTAGTTGGCTTAGCAAAGTGAAATAGTGGAAATAAGCAACAAGAATTAGCAAGGCAAACTTAGCACAGTGCGTAGGCAACTGGCTGAGTCAGTGGTGATCGTCGGTTCGAATCCTACTGAAAGAAGTCTGATGAGGAAATGTGGTGATTTCCGAAATAGCTATCACTTCTACCATTTTTTCCAATTGTTGCTTTTCCACAATAAGTTTTCACTAAAAACTACCTGGATATTCCATTTTCATTAAATTTCNCAAAGATTGAACTTCGGATTTATAATGTATAAGCTAAAAGTTAAAAGTATAAGCTGCATTTTTATAAACAAATAATTAAAATTAAATAACTTTAAGATAAAAAACCAATCTCGTTAATATGTGCGTGTCGTAAACNTTATTGTTGCTTTTCCACAATAAGTTTTCACTAAAAACTACCTGGATATTCCATTTTCATTAAATTTCGAAAATTAATGCATTAATTTTTTTCATTTACATTCAAATGCTATGCATTAAAAAATTTATGCATTTTTTNAAGAGGTCTCTTTTATCCATTCATAATAACTAAATAAAATTTGTTTGTTGAGAAGTGTGCCTGAAAATATGTACATACACATTTATATTAAAAGTGTAAAATATGTAAATGTACACACATAAACTTTTNACCATTTTTTCCAATTGTTGCTTTTCCACAATAAGTTTTCACTAAAAACTACCTGGATATTCCATTTTCATTAAATTTCGAAAATTAATGCATTAATTTTTTTCATTTACATTCAAATGCTATGCATTAAAAAATTTATGCATTTTTTACAACTCTGGCATGTACTAAGAAAATATATGAGCAAAGTAAAAAGTTGGTACAACTTACAGTCGAAAATAACAGTTTGNTAAATAACTTTAAGATAAAAAACCAATCTCGTTAATATGTGCGTGTCGTAAACTTGTGATAAGCACTTGAAATACTATTAAAATGTCAAGTTTTAGTACTGAATTCAAAGAAGAGGTCTCTTTTATCCATTCATAATAACTAAATAAAATTTGTTTGTTGAGAAGTGTGCCTGAAAATATGTACATACACATTTATATTAAAAGTGTAAAATATGTAAATGTACACACATAAACTTTTCTATGAATACCATCAAATCATTGGTCTTGAAGGGAATCTATGTATGCATGTACCAGAGTTGTGAAAAATACAATAATTTTTTAATGCATTAAAGNAGGAACAATTTAATTTCCCAACACTGATACAGAATGTAAACAAACACAGGATTGCAAGGGAAAAAAGTTAAACGAGCTCAAAGTTGGCTGGCGACCAACTTTGTTGAAAGCGATTAGTTGAAAGGCCGTTCGGACGAGGCGGTTTTTGCTTTCAACTGAAAGTTGCCTGAAAAATCGCCTCGTGCGAAAGCCCTATTAGCAAAGT
Source organism: Rhagoletis zephyria (assembly GCF_001687245.7). Classification (NCBI taxonomy): domain Eukaryota; kingdom Metazoa; phylum Arthropoda; class Insecta; order Diptera; family Tephritidae; genus Rhagoletis; species Rhagoletis zephyria. The sequence goes on along the minus strand of NW_016157359.1, from coordinate 22,962 downwards.
GAAATAGTGGAAATAAGCAACAAGAATTAACAAGGCAAATTAGCAGAGTGCGTAGGCAACTGGGTGAGGAAATGTGGTGATTTCCGAAATAGCTATCACTTCTACCATTTTTTCAAATTATTGTTGCTTGTCCACAATAAGTTTTCACTTAAAACGGCCTCAAGCTCATAAAAATTGTTGAATATAATTGTTATACGGCCATAAAATAACAAAAAAAAAAACAAATAACTTTTTTCCACAAAATGTAAGCTACCATACTTACTTCTCCAGATCCAGCCGAAATTGCACCCAAGGGATGGGTTGTAGCTCCACCAGAAGGACCACAAATTCTTTCATCACTAATCTGTAAATATACAAAATCGTATGTACAAAACATATTCACACAAGCACAAGCACAATAAGCACTTACTATATCAATTATTCTTTTGCCTCCTTCCATTTTTATTTCACCTGTTTTAGTCTTTAGATAATTTTAACTTTTCCGCAATTCTTTCATTTATTTTTCCAGTCAGCTGTCAGTTGAATTTGACACTATTCAAAATTTTGCCAGCAAAAGTTCTTCTGACTAAATCTGACAACTTCGGACTGACGAGAGTCACTCTCACTGAGTGTTGCTCTCTCATTTTTGCTGTTATTTCCGAGTTAAGGAACGTTTTTCGGACTAAATCTGACTACTTCGGACTTTTTCTGACTATTTCTGGGAGATAAGGAACGCTCCAATTCTTACAAAGTTTTTATTAAAGCGATGCCTCCTTCTATATATATATATTTTTTGAATATTTTGTCCGAGATAGGCTGGTGAAAAATTATAAAACAAATACATTCTCGATGCCTTGAACGGATAGAAAAGCAAAAATACAAACTTCCGCTTGAAATACGAGACTCTGAGGTGAGGCGGAGCTTGAGGGTAAGAGAAACTATTGTAAAACTCGTAACATCCGCTAACATACGTTTCTTGGTCGGGTGGGACTTTAGTAAGTACGAACATAAACATATAATTCAAAATAACCTTCAAAAGGCCATCTGTAAGGAAATATCCGAAGCAATCATAAGGAGTTTTCAACATAATGAAATGTTCTGGCAAAGACTTCTGCACACCGAAAATCGCTTCATTTACATGTAATTGAAAACTTTTCTTCTTCATGTAATATGTTTTAATTCCTTCAAATCGTTTTGAATTTGGCTAGCGATTCCAATAAATCTGCCAGAAGACGAGCAAGATGGACCCTCATTTTCTTCTTCAAGTTCAATCTCTCTGCGTTGCTTTGTTGGTCGAACATGCTTAGCTGGAGACAATAAATGCACAGATTCAGCGTTTTTTGGGTCACATTGCTCAAGCTCCGTAATATTTGAAACATTTATACTGCAATTTATGGCGTTTGTTAGAAGCTCAGATGAATTGAGCAAGTGGTAAATTTCTATTTCGTCTGAAGGGCAAATTAAATCGGGATCATCTATTTCATCTCCGTCGAAATCACTTTCACTTTCTTCATTACTACCAAATTTCGTTATCCGATAGAAAGCTTTCCATAAAGGCCAAAATTTCCTCTTCAGTCATATTTGACAGCTTATTTTGATGTTTTCCTTCCATTTTGTACTATAACTTGTTATTAGACGTAATAATTTTTGTGTATATGCCCCAGTCCGTCTGTAGACTGGTACAAAATGTTTGTTGCAATAAAAATATGTATTTGTATTTCAAGAAAAAGATATGGCTTACTTACCGGATTTTTTTTTTGAGCTTATTAAAAGACTTCCAAATATCTTTTTCGGAGCACAAAATTCACTCTTTTCAAAAACGTATTAAAAATTAACAGTTACGTGCAAATTACAGTTCAAGTGGACATATCTGTCAATCAAATTAGGGTATTGCCATTTTACTGTGATGAAAACTTTTATAAAATTTTGTATAAAATAACGATTCTATAATGGTTTATGTGAACGCCGTCTAGAGCCGGGGCTGAGCATTAGAGGGTTAACTTACATATGGGCATATCCTGGGTTACGGACGCGACATTCGCACGCGTAACTAAGCTTAAAATAGGAAGGAAACTGAAAGACTGTATGTATATCTCAACTGTTACTAGGCACCTGGGAAGGTGCTATATTCAACAAAAGTTTTTGGAAGTATAAACAGTTAAGTACAAAGATACAAATAATAAAAAAAAACGGGACGGACGCGACAAAGGTGGAAGCTTTTTGGGATATGCCCATATGTACATATATACATATTTAAATTTAAAACTAAAGTGGTCGTATTATTTTTAGGCAAAATAGGTGGAGGTGTTAGTCAAACGAAGAATTATAAATTTTAAATGATCAAAATAAGTATAATATCTAAATTAACCGGTAATATCTAAATTAACTGGAGCCATGTAGATGCGATGAATCGGCTTAAAGCGCCAGTCGCTGCATTACTTAATTGATACTTAGCACAAACAAGTAACGCACTTGACTCCAGTTTTTTCTTAACCTAAATTTTTTGTATGAACCTAATTGAGTAAAGTAACACATTTGATCCTAAGAATTTCCATTTCGTAGATAAAGCGATTCAAAAAGTTGTGTTCTCCATTATAAGCATAATTTCCACTGTACTTGTGAGTTACCGCCAAACGGGCCAAGTGCGCCAAAAAATAGATGGCCTTTTTGAAAAAAATGCATTTTGAATGTTTTAAGAAAAGTGCAGTGACATCTTTGTTTTTTCGTACAGAAAAAAAATTAAAAGCGGCTGATCGAAGCATCGAATAGATATGTAACTATTTTCAAATACCAATTAAAATTTAATTAAAACGAATAAATTTTCGATTAGTGAGAATCGAAAATTGTTGAGTAACTTTTCAAAAGTGCATGAAACACGCAGTCGGCTTGCACGATTTGAGATGGAATTGGTCAACTATAAGCTTGCAACGAGTTATATATGGCAGAAGAGGGTCAGAGAAACGAATTGGCTAAAAGGCAAACAGAATAATTTTCCTCTGGAGCCGTTCAATACGAAGTGCATGGTATCCATAGATAGGACACCAGATAACCGAGGCATATTCAAGCTTTGAACGACCAAGAGAGTTAAAGATAGTTTTCCTAGTATAGGGTCCATAAAAGCCTTCGCATGCCTTCGCAGAAAAGCTAGGTTCATGTATGCCTTCGGATGAATATAGCATATGTGACTAACAAAGCTGAATCAAAAACGACACCAATATCAACAAAATCATTAACAGAACCGAGTTGTTCATTTAAAATATGATAGAATGTTGGAAACATTTTAGATGTTTTAGCGAGGGTCATATGGAAGCATTTTTTTATATTGAGGGATAACTTATTCGTTTAACACCATACTTCGAGATAAACCGGTCTTCTTGAAGTAACCGCAAATTAGTGGCACAACTGATTTTACGAAACAGTTTCAGATCATTGGCATACTGAATGTAATCAGAATCATTGAAACAGGACCCAATATCGTTAATAAACATGATGAACAACAGGTGACAGGTAAAAAGATCAACGGAAATAAGGTCAATTGGCTTTATTTCCCACCCTGGTGCTAAATAAAGTCAATTGACATTATTACCTTTTCAAAAGCGAAATAAAGTCAACAAAAATTTGGAAATAAAGTCATTGACGCTATTTCCTCATTCAAATGGAAATAGCGTCAACAATGCTTAAAGTATGTCGATTCATAGAAAAAAATGTTGTTCTTACAATAAACATTGCCCCGTAAGTGTTGTTTTTTAATAGATGAAAAAGGTTTTTGCCAAATCCTCAGTGTTGTGATATTAATCCACACACAATCATGAACTACCACCAATTGATTTTATTAAAAAAATTTAAATTACGAATATGTAAAAACACGATGCGAAAAACTAAACACCTGCGCACAGCTGGAATACGAGAAATATTTGAAGAAAGAGTGTAGAAATGATCCATAACTTGCAAAACATGTTTCGTTTCCACAAAAATAAAGCGAACACTATTAAATTGAAGAAACAGTCCATGTCCAAAAACCCCGGAGGAACACTGAAAGAATTCTGTGTTTTAAATTAGGTGGAACAGAAACCAATCTTTCTATAAGGAAACAATTATAGAAAAAGAATTTTCTTACACTGTATGCATGTCTCCGGCAGCAATTTGTGGCGACATCATTTAAAAGCAGCTAAGTAGAACGACGACACCATTTATTAGATGGCCCATTCAACGAGCCAATGTGCCAAAATGCGGGTCTAAACAATTATTGATTATTTAATATCGGAACTGAGATCATATAAGTCAATTGATTGGTTGTGAATTTTGAAACACAAATTATATGCTGTTTTTACTGCGGACAAGTTGTTGCCCCAAAACACAGCAGAAATCTTCCAGTCAGGGCTGCCAACTATCCCTAGTTATGAGGTGCCATATTGAGGATAAAAAAGTGCCTATNATGTGCCAAAATGCGGGTCTAAACAATTATTGATTATTTAATATCGGAACTGAGATCATATAAGTCAATTGATTGGTTGTGAATTTTGAAACACAAATTATATGCTGTTTTTACTGCGGACAAGTTGTTGCCCCAAAACACAGCAGAAATCTTCCAGTCAGGGCTGCCAACTATCCCTAGTTATGAGGTGCCATATTGAGGATAAAAAAGTGCCTATATGTGCCAAATAGAAAAATAAAAGTGCCAAAAAAGGTGTCATTCCTTTTAATCATTCACATTTAGCAATAAAATAAAGCTACATTTTCCAAACAAGTGCAATGATAAAATAAGATAAACCAGTTGAATAGCCTTTATAAATTAGAAAATTTTAGTTGAGAAAAAGAAGTGCACGCAAAGGATTTCACAAAAATGTATTGAAATGTTATTTTTTTTTACAAAAGTGCCATTTTGACACTTTGTGCCAAATTGAAAAATTAAGTGCCATTTGAAGTAAAATAGGGACGAATGGCACGGTTTGAGCCAAATTGGCATCCCTGCTTCGAATAACTTGCAAATACAAAAATGTGAAATATCGAGGGCTTGAATTCATTAATACCCTCTAGCTGAAATTTTCACAAAAACTAATTTGTGATTTCAGAAACCATCTGGGACTTATTTCCTGTCGTTATATAAGGTAGCATTTATATCACTGATGTCAGTTAAAGCTTAGGTGGATTTTTATATCAGAATCTCATCTTTGTGAAAAGTGTGCAGATAGAGGGTATTATTGAATATAAGCCCCCGATGTTTAAAATGTATAAAAATTTTATTTCAACGTATACAAAAAATAAATCTACCTGCGTTACAGCACGGCGGGAGACGGGGAAGGGGGGCCGCGACGTAGCGTGACGTGATGTGCGCGGCGGTCGCGCGGGGCGCGCGGTGTTACGTGCAGACGCGGGCCGCCTCGAAGCTAAGCAAATTTAATGTTTGAAAGAGAAATAATGTCAGTGGATTTTATTTCGTTTTTAAAAAGCTCATAATGTCAATTGACTTTATTTCGCACCAGGGTGGGAACCGAACAACAGCGGTCCAAGGGAATTCCCAAATTAGCGGCAAAAGGAAAAGACCTGCAGTTTCAATTTCAACAAACAGGGTTCTACTTGAAATATATGACTTTAACCAATTTAAGAAAACCGAATGAAAACCAATGTTTCTTAGCTTAAGAAGCAAAATTGTGTGTGACACCTTATCAAACGCATTTCAAAATCTGAATAGATGCAGTCCACTTGGGGCGCATTTCGGAACGCATACACACAAAATTTCGAAAAAAAAAAACAGCGAGGTTCGTTATTGTAGAACGACCACCAACAAAAACACAGACATTGTAATATTTTTTATAATTTAATGGATAGTGTATCTTATCGATTTCTTGTGACTATACTTTAGGCTATTATTCCGGTATCGAAACGAAACTTAGTTTCAAATGTGATCCTTCTAAATCAGATTAATATGTTTGTTATTTTGAAATAATAGATACGAACTTTTTCGTGCTAAGGGTGAACTCTGAACCACTGTGTGACGTCAGGATTTTTTTAAGATTCTGAAATTCCATGAATGTGATTGATTCAAAAAATTATTAAAACAATTCAGTGGAATGTAGAATAACCAAAAAAAACAGAAAATTGAGTGAAATTGGAAAAAACTTAATTTTTCGACACAAGGACGAAAATATATTGAAAGTAACTTTTTTAACTTTATTAGTTTAAAATGAAAAGAAGTTATTTAAAAAGACGAAGTAAATCGCCAGTCATCTAAGTAACTTAAAAAAGCTTTCGGTATATTATATAAAATTGTATATTTTATATTTAAGGAGTTCCTCGATTTATTTTCATTTTTCTTTATACCTTGTCACTAACTTTTATTATCTTCCTATTCCTTTTTCCAGAAATACTCAAAAATCGTGCATTGATCAATTGAATCCGATACGGGCCTGAAGAATATATACATATAAATACACATATCATATACTGTACGTATACGTATGCAAATTTAGATACATACATATATTATACATATTGTACATTACGCTTTTCAGGATGTGTATGTATGTACATTACGGTGCGTATCGAAAATGTTTTTTTTTTAGCAATTTCAAGACCTAACCCCCTAATTTTATTCGATTTTATGAGAAATATTATTGCCTATTTTTTAGATTTTTTAAAGGTCATTTAGAGGTCGACAACTGTCGATTTAGGTCAGAAAATACGATTTTATAGATTTATGAGTTTTTGAATAACTATTTTTATTCGATTTCAAAGATCGAATATGATCTGGGAAGAGTATATATAGGCCTTTAAAATGGTATATAATAATCTATTGTCGGACATGGCTTGTTGGGATTTTTTATCGGGTAAAATAACCCATATTTCTCTTAATTTTTTAAATTTCGACCATCGATGATTTCTACAATTTCAAAATATGTAGTACTATCTAAAATTGAATCTATTTTTAAATAAACTGATAGCTCGTTTATTGCAATCGCATAAAAATTATCGAAGTTAGGCACCTTTTCTTAAATAACTGTAACTAATAAATCATCCATATTTATTAAAAATTTTTACAATCGCTCTTTAGCAAAGAAGTGGGTTTTCAAGAAATTTTAGGTAAATGGACCTGCACCGCCCACTTATATGTTATATGCGTATCTCAAAAACTACTTGACCGATCTCGACCAAATTTGGTATACACATTTTTGAAATCGTACAAAACCTACTCCCCTAAAATATAGCTGGTTTGAGTTTTTTGAAATTACCGATACGTTGGTGGAGCCCGTGGTTTTTGTCCGCTTCAAAACTATTAAACACAGTACTTAAGAAGTCTAAGTACAATAAGTATACTAATTTTGGTTGAGATCGGTCAAGTAGTTTTTGAGATACCCATACAGGATAAAAGTGGGCGGTGCCACTCCCATTTTCCTTAAATTTCCTGAAAAAACCTCTTTGCTAAAGCGCGATTGTATATACCAATTTTGAATAAGTATTGATGAATTCCCTAGCCACACTGCTCAAAAAATCTGAAAGTCCGGTACATAAACAATATAAATTCAAGGCCTTATTTATGAAAAGTCGCCTAACGTCGACAATTTTTAGGCGATTGCAAAAAATGAGCTATCAGTTTAATTAAAGATAGATTTCATCTTATATAGTACTACATATTTTGAGATTGTGGAAATTATCGGTGGTCAAAAAAAAAAAATTAAGAGAAATATAGTTTTTTTTTGTATTTTACCCGATAAAAAATCCCAACAAGCCAAGTCCGACAATAGATTATTATATACCATTTTAAAGGCCTATACATCTTCTTCTCTTATCATATTCGATCTTTGAAGTCGAATCAAAATTAGTCATTCAAAAACTCATAAATCTACAAAATCATATTTTCTGACCTAAACCGACAGGTTGCGACCCCTAAATGACCTTTAAAAAATTAAAAAAAAATAAAATTCAATAATATTTCTCATAAAAACGAATAAAATAAGGGAGTAGGGTCTTGAAATTTCCAAAAAAAAATTATTTTCGATGGGCACCATAATGTACATGTATGTCGTAAAGATATACAAAATAATATGGTATTGTAAATACGCTCTTACACATCTACATAAAGGTATAAATAACACTGTACGGCAAAATCAACTTTTTTTCTGGGTATTGGACCAAACCAATTTTTTTTGTTTGCTGGGTTGGAGCTGCTTCGGCCGATGGAGAAAAGTAAAATACAATTTACAGTCGAAAGGGGAAAAAACAAGAAAATTGCCTTCCTAGATGTAGAAGTGCATAAAAAGGGAACCGAATTCTGCTGAACTGGTATGCAAAATCTATTGCATCGGTGAGATTGATAAATTTTCATTCCAATCACCCATGGAAACAAAAAATAAACACCGCTGCCAGTCTTATTAGAAAAGTCCATCTGCTCAGCGACGAAGATTTTACAGAGCAAAACAACAAGAAAATAAAAAACATATTGCACAAAAACAGCTACCCGCACGCGTTAATAGAAAGATTATTACAAACAACAATAAAACAAATTCGCCAACCGAGCCAAAACACCGAAGTACAGCCAAACAACACTAACAAAAAATACATTGGGGTGACATACATACCAGGACTTACAAATAACCAAGTACTCCGAAAAAACAATAAAAAATGAGAATGTGATATATGCACACAAGCCCCATAACACAATCAACAAATTGTTGACGAAAACCAAAGACAAGATCGAAAAGGAGCAACAACACAATGTAGTGTACCAAATAAAGTGCAAGGGCAATGATAACGAAAGCTGCAATAAATGCTACGTAGGCACAACAAAAAGAGCGTTGGGTATAAGAATCAATGAACACAGAGCGGACGCGAGAAACAAAAAGATGACAACAGCACTGGCTCAACACTTAACAACGCACGAACATATAGCGGACTTCGGCAACACAGAAATTTTGGACATCGAAAGAGGAGAAAGAAGGAGAATGACACTGGAGAGCCTACGAATACAACAACAATTGGACAACGCAATCAACTTTAAGGAAGACGTCGACAACACGAAGAACACATATGCAGCCGTACTAAAATTAAAATATAAATAAGAATACTTGAATAATTCGTCCTAAATGTTGTATTACTTTCAATGTGTGCAAATTAATGTAAAATTCTTGTCAATATTTAATGTGAGTTTCAAGTGATATTATGTGTGTAGATAATTAGTGTTAAGTATACATGTACATATGTAACTATTGTTTTGTATATATGTATGTATGTATGCAACTATTGTTATGTTTTTGTTAATCATGGTTATCCTTCGTTCTTCATGTTTATTGTTTATCGTTCAAATAAAACAGACTCCCTGAAGATGACACGAGAGTGTCGAAACAGGTAGGAGGGACAAGGGAAAAATATAAGCATTTCGCCTTTTACTCCATCGGCCGAAGCAGCTCCAACCCAGCAAACAAAATTCATTGGAATTTGGCCCATACAAAGACAATCAAACCAATTTTTGTTTAAGAGATTGAATCTTAGATAAAAAAGTGAAATCGAGATATGGGCCTTCGAAGTTCGAAATGGGACCTTTGGTAAAAAATTATGATTTATTATATATATTATTATTATAAAAATTCTTATCGTTGTAAAGGTGATTAAACCCTCTTCCTTCCGGTATGCATATTTGTGTACTTCGTA
>NW_016157359.1:0-4205 GCF_001687245.7 Rhagoletis zephyria | reverse complement strand
AGACATTCCCTCGGAAATATTATCAAAAAAGTCAACCTAATTAAAAGTAAATACGTAGATTTACTAAATTAAAACGAACTTTTTACATATCAATTTTGAATATAACTGGTTATAGGAAATAATATGATTTTTTTCAGTCCCGCAAATCCCGCGGATCCGCGGGATTGTAGACCTCGATCCCGTAAGCTTTCGGGATTGTGATTTTTAAGCTAAATTGGATTCCCTAGTACTATCGTCGTGAAAGGCATTGAATTGAAACGCTCAGTTACTTGAAAATTAAACAATTAATAAATTTATAAATTACTTTGTAAATTAAAGAGATTATATAAATTCTTTTAAATTTGAGTGCATTAAAAAGGCCTCCCTATAATGATAAAATAAATTTATTAATTTATGCGTCTGAATTATATATACTTATATACATACACTTGCATCCACTTGAATAGGGACAGGCAAAATCTGAATTTAATTTTTATATAGAAAATTTAAATTCGGATTTGGTTTTTTCCTTTTGAAGAGCAAAGAAGTGAAATTGGCTATAATAATACATTTCTTATACTACAAGACGAACAAAACAAAAGATATTCGTTTAAGATCAAATACGGAGGCGCATATCAAAATCAGGACAAGGGAAATTATTAACATTTTACTATATTATAAGAAAACGAATATAGTACTGGTTAAAATAATAGCACCACAACATTTTTAGCAGTTTTGACTATTTTTTTGTTTGTTTAGTGGTTACTAATTTTTTATAAAAGTTGTACAAAACATAAAGAACTACAAAATCATTTAAACTTCAAGCTTTTTAATTCGATTTTCTATGAAAATGTTGTGTAAGCAGTTTTATAGCTTATTAAATTTTACTATAACTCAGAGTAAGCTTATCGTGGTAAAAATTTCAATGATTTAAAATTTTTTTTTGCCGACTGTGTTGTGAATTTTCTTGCATAAGAAAAAAATAATGTTATGTGTAGAGATGAAAGAAGAGACATTGTGAAGTTTCGCTAAAACCGACATCGATGGTTTTCAAAAACAATCGATAGTGGCAACAATTTTCAACTATCGATGCTACCAATAGTATCCCAGCTCTAAGACTTTCTTAAAAGAATCCCGATTCAGCCATTTAAGCATTTTTGCCCTTTGTTTTGGTTACGGTGATTCTGCGGTTATCCAATTGTTTACATGCACACACATCTACACATGCACACGGTAGTCTTGAACCAGTCTTAGTTTTTAAGTTTAAGATCAAAATCGTAGCTGGTCCTTTTTTCGAGATATTCACATTTTTATATATTACTTTTTAAACACAATAATCCTTGTTTTTACTAATACTTATCATTATAACAATGCAGGAATCGTATAAAAATTTGATACAAAGGTTATTATGTTTATATAAACATACATATATTATATCGTCGTTTCTTTTTGCAAAAACGCTCATCGACCAATTGCAAAACCGCCTATCTTAAGGCACTCAAATTTTAAAGGAGTGCGAAAAAACAGTTTTCTTTGAAGGCATTGCCTTGATAGGCGGTATTTGCTCTAGCTATTATGTTACATATCTGTTGTTTTAATAACGATTTTATGATTTTAAGGAACAAATCTCGATGCCTGGAGTTCAGGGTTACCAAATCGCATTTTTGCCACAACATTTAAAGAAAAAAATACAGTTTTTTTTTTAAANTAACGATTTTATGATTTTAAGGAACAAATCTCGATGCCTGGAGTTCAGGGTTACCAAATCGCTTTTTTGCCACAACATTTAAAGAAAAAATACATTTATTTTATAAAAGAACCTATTAAAATAAGAAAAATATGAACCGATTTTTAAAAAATTGGCATCGTTGTAGAGGCGGTTAACCCCTTTCTTCCAAAATGCATATTTGTGTACTTCGTATATAAAAATTTGAGAAAAAAATTATATAAAAAAAAATTTCAACAAAAAAATAAACAACCGATTTTTAAACAATTGGTACCGTTGTAAAGGGGGTTAAAACCCCTTTCTTCTGATAGGCATATTTGTATACTTAAACACTTAAAAGGAAAAAATACCAAATTTTTCTTATAAAAAATATTTTAAACAACAAAATTACTAATAAGTAAAACAATTGAATACTTTATTTAAATAAAACAGAAAATTACTTTTAATTTTTATATATAACATGTAATGTAAAAACCAAAATATTTTTATATGCCTTATACTTCTTTTACATATACTTTTGCTTTAATTTTAATAGGCCTGTGGGGGGACAAGAACGAATTAACGCTTAAAACACTATTAATTATTTGTTTTATTTAAATACGGTATTTAATTGTATTACTAATTAGTAATTTCAAATTTCCTTTAAAAAAAATCCTGACGTCAGAGATAAAAATTAAAAACGCAGTTATATTATATTTGGCTCATAGTTTTGTGAATATATTGATTTTGTTTTTCTGTGTTTTAAAAATTTTTGGCTTTTGTCGCACGGTGTTATAAAGTAATTTTATACAAAAATGTGTATTGTATTTTGAAGTGAATTGTTTTCGTTATTTATTTTTATACCAGCGATAATATATTAAGAAAATATTTTGAATTGCATATTTTACTTATTTATAGCGCATATTTTTGAATTTTGAGTGCATATCATATGCGCATATTTTCAGTTTTTTAGTGCATGACATTCCGAGCCCTAATTATAGCTAAAAAAAAAAAAAAACTTTCCACTCGCTACCATGAAGACGTAAAATCCAAAGTCAAAATAGCGGGTACGATGGGAGAGCCACGAAATCCCCGAAAACAAAATCCCCAAACACAAAAGCTCCAGCTTCAAAAAAATCCCCAAATACATTATCCTCAGTACTTTAAACGGCGATATGTGTGTATGTATGTATAATACATAAATATTTGTGAAATAATAAAATTTATTTTGAGTAGGTACTAATTTGAAAAGCAATGAATTTTGTATTTATTTAAGCTTATGTAGAATATGAATATATTCTATATATATAGTTATTGCGACGTATTGCCTTCTCTTCAATTTTCATTTACCTAATAAATATTTGCGAATTCATCACACAATTTGTTTTGAATTTTTCTCTGAGAAATAATGTCGTATATAGGATTTTGATTTTAGGGATTTTGATTTTGGGGATTGTGATTTTGGGGATTTTGATTTGGGGATTTTGATTTGGGGATTATGTGGTACACCCGGGTACGATACAACTTGTTCGATGTCGTGATTAGCGATCTTGCTATTGGCTGGCCAGTGCACTTGAACCCATCTTAAGTTTTATAAAAGTCTGCCTAAAATCGGCTTTCACAGCCTTTTTATACATCATTTGTAGGTTCAACATCCGCCTAAATCGCCGTTGTGGCAAAAATGCGATTGGGTAACCCTGAACTCCAGGCATCGAGATTTATTCCTTAGAATCATAAAATCGTTATTAAAACAACAGATTTGTAACATAATAGCTAGAGCAAATACCGCCTATCAAGGCAATGCCTTCAAAGAAAACTGTGTTTTCGCACTCCTTTAAAATTTGAGTGTCTTAAGATAGGCGGTTTTGCAATTGGTCGATGAGCGTTTTTGCAAAAAAAAAAAAACGACGATATAATATATGTATATTTATATAAACATATACATAATAACCTTTGTATAAAATTTTTATACGATTCCTGCATTGTTATAATGATAAGTATTAGTAAAAACAAGGATTATTGTGTTTAAAAAGTAATATATAAAAATGTGAATATCTCGAAAAAAGGACCAGCTACGATTTTGATCTCGATGGATTTTTTACCTACAAATGATGTAGAAAAAACTGTGACAGCCAATTTTAGGCAAATTTTTATAAAACTTAAGACTGGTTCAAGACTACCGTGTGTATGTGTAGATGTGTGTGCATGTAAACAAAGGGATAACCGCAGAATCACCGTAACCAAAACAAAGGCCAAAAATGCTTAAATGGCTGAATCGGGATTCTTTTAAGAAAGTCTTAGAGCTGAGATACTATTGGTAGTATCGATAGTTGAAAATTGTTGCCACTATCGAATTTTTTTGAAAACTATCGATGTCGGTTTTAGCGAAACTTCACAATGTCTCTTCATTAATCTCTACACATAACATTATTTTTTTCTTATGCAAGTAAATTCACAACACGGTCGGCAAAAAAAATTTTAAGTCATTATTTTTACCACGATAAGCTTACTCTGAGTTATA
>NW_016157358.1:340652-343931 GCF_001687245.7 Rhagoletis zephyria | reverse complement strand
ATATTCTGACCTGTTTTTTTATAAACAGCGCTGAGAACATCTGCGAGCCTTTAACAACTCTATTCAATTCGTCACTTAAACATGGCGTTTTTCCGTCAGCCTGGAAGGAGTCTTTCATAATACCACTTCACAAAAACGGCAGCAGGTCCTCTATAGAAAACTATCGAGGCATAGCGAAGCTCTCCGCTATCCCCAGTCTTCTTCAATGGATCTCTTCTTACCTCTCTGATAGAACACAAAGAGTTATTGTTAATAATTGTTCTTCCAACATCATTAAAGTTTCTTCAGGAGTTCCTCAGGGAAGCCACCTTGGTCCGATTCTGTTCCTGATTTTCATTAATGATATTTCTTCTATAATAAAACATTCAAAAATTTTAATGTATGCCGATGATGTGAAACTTTTTAAAACATTGTCCTCTATCGAAGAAAGGTCTTTGTTTCAAGCGGATCTGAGCAACGTGGTTAGTTGGTGTAATGCAAACTATATGCCACTAAACCTTCAAAAATGTAAAGTTATGTGTTTCTCTCGGAGGGCTGTTCAACCAGCTGTTTATTCAGTATCAAATTATAATCTGGAGCAGGTATCCAATTTTGTCGATCTTGGTATCACAATGGATTCCAAACTCAATTTCAGCCATCATATTAATGTTACAGTCAATAAAGCCAAAGGCGTTACAAAAGCTCTTTTTACCAGTTTAGTTAGACCTATACTAGAATACGGATCTATTGTTTGGAATCCCCGCTACCAAGTTCATTCAGAAAGGATTGAATCAATTCAAAAACAATTCTTGCTTTTTGCATTGCGTAATTTTAACTGGGATTCAGATTACAATCTCCCCCATTACACATGTCGTCTAAAGCTCATAAATTTGCCTACACTCGCAAGTCGTAGAGCAATGCTAGGTATAATATTTATCGTAAAATTAATGACAGGCTTGTTTAATAGCCCGGCCCTCCTGGCTGAGGTAAATTTTAATGTTCCCTCTCGAGTGTCAAGACACTTTCGACCTCTATTTTTAAGGCCATGCAAAACTAATTTTGAACTAAACGAATCATTCCGTGGATGCTTTCCATTTCCAGACAACCGGTCAGGTACGAGCATGATTTTTAATTTCGACCAAACTCAAATACATTGTTTGTTGGTCCAAATAATGAAAAATTTAATAGATTCCAACAATGTTTTTACTCAAATGTCAGTAATTCTTGTCACTTCAAGATAGAATGATATAATTATTGATTATCATTATTTAAAATTTTTTATTTAACAATAAACAAAATGTGCAAATTTTTTTTAAAACATAATTTCTCAAAAAGTGTATTTTTTTTCTCTCAAATTTTTTTACCGGGAAAGAGACACTTTGAACTACAATCAACCCAAATCTCTAATATCGAAGATTTTTTTTTCTGAGTTATGATATTTTATAGAAAATATACGTTTTTGTGGTACATACTACAATATTCTTATATTGTTTAACTAAATGGAACATATGTATGTAATATATCAGCAAAAAGTACAGCCGTGATCATTTTTTTGTGTATCAAATAGATATTCGAACACACTTTCCACCATACAGTTTCGAAATACAAAATCACATTTTCCCGCTTTTTATAATCGAAACTGTATGGTGGAAAGTGTGTTCGAATATCTATTTGATACACAAAAAAATGATCACGGCTGTATTTGGAAATCCAACGCAGAATCACTCTTGCCAACAAGTGCTACTTTGGACTGAGTAGGCAATTCAGGAGTAAAGTCCTCTCTCCACGTACGAAAACCACGCTCTATAAGTCACTCATCATGCCCGTGCTGGTATATGGCGCAGAAGCATGGACAATGACAACATCCGATGAGGCGGCTCTTGGAGTGTTTGAGAGAAAGATTTTGCGGAAGATTTACGGGCCTTTACGCGTTGGCGACGGCGAGTACCGCAGACGATGGAACGATGAGCTGTATGAGCTTTACAACGACACGGACATAGTGCAGCGAATTAAAATACAGCGGCTCCGCTGGCTTGACCATGTCGATCGAATGGACACCGACGCTCCAGCTCTGAAAGTATTCAACTCGGAACCCGCTGATGGTAGCAGAGGAAGAGGGAGGCCCCCACTGCGATGGAAAGATCAGGTGGAGAAGGACTTAGCTTCACTTGGCATTTCCAATTGGCGTCCAAAAAAGAAGAAGAAGAATGTTTTATAAACTACATAACCGATTAAAAAGATAATGATGTCAAAATAAAGACAATTAATCTATCTTTCAGTTTCAGTTCAGCCGCATAGTTTCTTTTGCGCAGAACCTCTTTTTACAAAGTAGAATTCTCCTTTCTGTGTTGCCAAAAAAGGGGCGGAAGCGAAAAAGTGATATCATAGTTTTTTTGCACAGAACTTCTTTTAACTTCCAGCGGAAACACTTGCACAAAAATGCATTTATATTTTTTATTAGCACTGGATTCTTAAAACTCGAAAGCAAATTACAATAAAATATGTATATCAAATTAAAGGTAAGAGCTTGCACTTCCTAAATAATATAAATTTCTTTTGCATTGATTATGTATTTTTTCTAAAAAAGGTTATTTTATGAAAAAATTATGAGATTATTTTTTGTTTTTTATTATTTTTGGCTTAGATATATAAACAAGCATATACATTTTTTATACATATAAACTGAAAGATAAATTAATTGTTTTTATTTTTACATCATTACCTGAAAGAAATGCAAACCGGTTTTTTGTTAATGCGGTTCTTGTGTAGGTATAAGCAAGCTAAAACGCGAGACAGACGGGCATGCTTATGCAGATAAGCTAGCACACAAATGCGCATTATAATTTTGCCCTGACGGACGGCAGTATTGCGGACTAATGAGCCGCAAGGTCGTGAGTTCGAGTCCCACGGACAGTAGAATTTTCATTTATTTCGTTTTTATTCAATTTTTTATAAGTTTTTTGTTTTTTAACGTTGCTTTCAGTTAGTTGTTGACTTGTTAAAAATTTAAATTAACTAATAGTAAAATAGATAATAGTTTAATAGATTATTTTAAACAAAAGCTTTAGCTTTACATGCATATAAAATTTTTCAAAAGTTCAATAAAGGACTTCAGTAAGTTTAACGGAATTTCTTAAATTTGTAGATTTTTAATCGGTAGTTATTTCAAATTATTATTTTTTTTTGTATAAATGAACATTTTTAAATCAAGAACGAATCCTCTTCGATCAAAAATTCTGGTAGTATTTCTGCGTCAGACATTGCTGCAAACAAAGTGTCCGAGTCACGCGATTCTGGAGA
>NW_016157358.1:332692-334856 GCF_001687245.7 Rhagoletis zephyria | reverse complement strand
TCAGACAGGGCGACTCCCTTTCATGTGACTTCTTTAATCTGATGTTGGAGAATATAATAAGAGCTGCAGAACTGACCCGCTCAGGAACAATTTACTACAATTTACTACTCGGTAACAAAAACCGCGAAGTTTGTTCTGCCTTTTCCAAGTTGGATAGGGAAGCAAAGCGAATGGGTCTGGTGGTTAACGAGGACAAGACGAAGTATCTCCTGTCATCAAACCAACAGTCAGCATATTCCCGTCTTGGCACCACGTCACTGTTGACAGTTACAATTTCGAGAAAGTACAGAATTTCGTTTACTTGGGAACCAGCATTGACACCGATATAAATGCCAGCATGGAAATCCACACTCTAAAAAGTGCATGTAAAACTACTACTGAAAAGGGTTTATTNATCGACATCATCGGTAACAAAAACCGCGAAGTCTGTTCTGCCTTTTCCAAGTTGGATAGGGAAGCAAAGCGAATGGGTCTGGTGGTTAACGAGGACAAGACGAAGTATCTCCTGTCATCAAACCAACAGTCAGCATATTCCCGTCTTGGCACCACGTCACTGTTGACAGTTACAATTTCGAGAAAGTACAGAATTTCGTTTACTTGGGAACCAGCATTGACACCGATATAAATGCCAGCATGGAAATCCACACTCTAAAAAGTGCATGTAAAACTACTACTGAAAAGGGTTTATTTTTCAACCAGAATCTGTTCAAGTATACGCACAAGATGTTCAAGATTTGATTTTGAACATGAGTTGTTTAAAATATACACATGAAATGTTTAAAATTACAAACATTTTGAAAGTAAAAATATATTTTTTACAAATAATAAATACTAAGTGCCAGGGGCGCACGCAGGAATATATTTTTGGGGGGAAGGGGTTTATACTTCTAAATATATATCATCAGCAAATACTGAAAATTCGCTCTTTAAAATACATTTATGAAAGTTTTATTTACAGTATGAAATAAATAAATAAACTTTTTAAAGTATCATCAATTGCATTTTATTTACATAAAATTTACAAAGATAATAATTTGAAATAACTACCGATTAAAAATCTACAAATTTAAGAAATTCCGTTAAACTTACTGAAGTCCTTTATTGAACTTTTGAAAAATTTTATATGCATGTAAAGTAAAGCTTTTGTTTAAAATAATCTATTAAACTATTATCTATTTTACTATTAGTTAATTTAAATTTTTAACAAGTCAACAACTAACTGAAAGCAACGTTAAAAAACAAAAAACTTATAAAAAATTGAATAAAAACGAAATAAATGAAAATTCTACTGTCCGTGGGACTCGAACTCACGACCTTGCGGCTCATTAGTCCGCAATACTGCCGTCCGTCAGGGCAAAATTATAATGCGCATTTGTGTGCTAGTTATCTGCATAAGCATGCCCGTCTGTCTCGCGTTTTAGCTGCTTATACCTACACAAGAACCGCATTAACAAAAAACCGGTTTGCATTTCTTTCGGTAATGATGTAAAAATAAAAACAATTAATTTATCTTTCAGTTTATATAAAAAATGTATATGCTTGTTTATATATCTAAGCCAAAAATAATAAAAAAAAAAAATAATCTCATCATTTTTTCATAAAATAACCTTTTTTAGAAAAAATACATAATCAATGCAAAAGAAATTTATATTATTTAGGAAGTGCAAGCTCTTACCTTTAATTTGATATACATATTTTATTGTAATTTGCTTTCGAGTTTTAAGAATCCAGTGCTAATAAAAAATATAAATGCATTTTTGTGCAAGTGTTTCCGCTGGAAGTTAAAAGAAGTTCTGTGCAAAAAAACTATGATATCACTTTTTCGCTTCCGCCCCTTTTTTGGCAACACAGAAAGGAGAATTCTACTTTGTAAAAAGAGGTTCTGCGCAAAAGAAACTATGCGGCTGAACTGAAACTGAAAGATAGATTAATTGTCTTTATTTTGACATCATTATCTTTTTAATCGGTTATGTAGTTTATAAAACATTCTTCTTCTTCTTTTTTGGACGCCAATTGGAGATGCCAAGTGAAGCTAAGTCCTTCTCCACCTGATCTTTCCATCGCAGTGGGGGCCTCCCTCTTCCTCTGCTACCATCAGCGGGTTCCGAGTTGAATACTTTCAGAGCTGGAGCGTCGGTGTCCATTCGATCGACATGGTCAAGCC
>NW_016157358.1:307912-332667 GCF_001687245.7 Rhagoletis zephyria | reverse complement strand
TTTTTTTTGTATAAATGAACATTTTTAAATCAAGAACGAATCCTCTTCGATCAAAAATTCTGGTAGTATTTCTGCGTCAGACATTTCTGCAAACAAAGTGTCCGAGTCACGCGATTCTGGAGATGCCTCTTTGGCTTCTTCAAACAGAGTTAAAAGCAACTCTCAACCAGAGTGTCCAGAAAAACTTAGATTCGAAATTGGATGAGGTTGGAAAGCCTTAATTCAGTAGTTCGATTAAAGTGTTATATGAAGGCTAATAGTTTCTGCTGCAAAACGTTTCCAATATCAAGCAGTATGTTATCAAGGTTGAATAGCTCAATATATAACAACAACAGAAATGTAATTCATTCAGACACTGTAGGTGACTTTGAAGAAATTGTGGAAATAGCTGAGCTCGCCTTATTATAGGTTCTTATCTAATTTTTAGCGCTGAGCTCTTAAAGGCGGATTGTGCGCTTAATCAATTAATATGAGTTCTAATAAATTTAATAATTGCGCAGTCCTATTGCTAAATATGTTGAAACCAATATTGTTTGTACATCACTATTATATAAGTGATTTGTCTTATTTATTATTACCCTCTGAGGGTATTATATTCGTTTTTGGTTTTAAATACTATATTATAACAAGATCTCATTTTTAAAATAAAAGATTTGTTAAATCGATTTCATGAATTAAAAAAAAAATGGCGATTTTTTTTTAGAAACTGCGCTCTTTTTTAAACAATCTTGGCACCCTGCTCTCAACCATCATTTGCGTTAATGAATTTCCGCCGGACCAACAAATTTTGCAAGTCAGCCATTGTTTGGTATGCAACTTTTTCAGGCATGGTACGCAGTTGTGTTGCCATGCTCTCCGCGAAAGAGCTGAACACATCGTTTGTAGGCTTACTCAAACTGACAATTTGTGCTAGTGCCTCGTAAAATTTGGCTATTTCAGCACCTTCTTCCCTACTCCGGTTCGCCCGTGATGTCGACGGTGTGTACCTGATGTCAAAGCTATTTAACTTGGTAATTGCAACTTCTCCCTCTTCAATAGATATGTACATCTATGTTGTCCTAATAGAAAAAAAGGAAATATATGTAAATATATTCTAAATACAAATAATTTATTTCATTATTTATAGGTTCCAGCAACCAAAGACGAGTGGTTAGAGATTTCAGCAGCCTTTAATCAACTGTGGCAATTCCCGCACACCCTGGGTGCTTTAGACGGAATATCTATATATATATCCGCATTAAAGCCCCAGCGAATACTGGATCCCAATTCTACAATTTTAAAGTGTTTTATAGTACCGTGCTATTTGCATTGGTAGACGCACATGGCAGATTCCTCTTTACGGATGTGGGCTGTAATGGGACAGCTTCAGACAGTACAATCTACCAAGATGGTCAGCTCTACAGATGCCTACAAGAGTGTTCGCTTAACATTCCCGAACCAACACAATTAGTTGCCGAGTAGTGATGTGCTGAATTGTCGGTACCCAATACTCGGTACCCAATATTTGAAGAAAATTTCGGTACCCGATACCGATTCGATACATTAAACCTTCCTCATTACATATAGGTACACTTGTTGGCAGCCTATTAAGTTTAGTCACATTTTTTATAAAAGTCTAGCACACAACATAACCAGCACCACATTAATCCACATTTGAAACTTTTTACAAAAATTAAAAAAATAAAAAAAAAATAACAATTACACCTAAAAATTTTAAACATTTTATTGAAAATTTTAGGTATACAGTTTTATAGCCCTNTACACTTGTTGGCAGCCTATTAAGTTTAGTCACATTTTTTATAAAAGTCTAGCACACAACATAACCAGCACCACATTAATCCACATTTGAAACTTTTTACAAAAATTAAAAAAATAAAAAAAAAATAACAATTACACCTAAAAATTTTAAACATTTTATTGAAAATTTTAGGTATACAGTTTTATAGCCCTTTATATTTTAGTAGTTTAAACTGCAATAATTTTTTTTTGCTGGCGGTCCTAGTCATTTTCCTCCATATTAAGGTAATTTGCGATCATACTTTATATGGGAGAAAACCGTCAGCCAAAAAATTATTAAAAATCAACGCAAGCTTCTTGAAATTTGCACTTTAACCAACTAAAATTTAATGGGCTATAAAACTGCATAAAAAGTTTTAATGCCTTGGGAGCAATTGTTAAAGCTTGTTTAATTTTAATAAGTTTTGTACGAAGTTTGAGATGTGGATGTGTGGATGAGATGTTGCTGGTTATGTAATGTGCAAAATTTTTATAAAAAAATTATAAACAAATTATAGACAACAGAAAAATAGCCAAAACTGGTCAAAATGTCACTTAACTTAATCAGCCGACCGCAAGGGTATATTTTTGAAGCTTACAGAAAAAAAATTCATATTCATTGCTATTTTATACATATGGGTGTTTCCAGCGGAAGGTCCACCACGACAAAAGAAATAAAGGTGGTATATCTAACGTATTTACGGGCCGATTTGTCTGCTTTTTAAAGTATATACTGGCTATGTAAGTAGAATCATGTTTGCATAAAATGGTCTTCCTAGGTGGTGCCAAGGTCGAGATATTTCGAAAAACCGTATTTATGGTCCGATTTGGTTCGAATTTGGCGTATGTGGTTGAAACATAATAAATCATAGATTTTTAATAAATTGACCCTGAATTGGCGCTGAAGTCAAAATATAAAGTATATTCTACATAAAATACAAGTTTTATTTGCGTTAAAAATTCATTTAAAAGCAATATTAACAAATATATAACGATGGAAATTTATGTCACGTGACGCCACGTCACGTCACGTTTCACACTTGGCGTTGTAAAATAGAATTGAAACAATTTGCATTAATTAGAAAAACTCTAAAAACAACTAGAATTGCTCCAAATCATATTAAAATAAGTTTCATGAAAATAGCCATCCACAGTTCGCAGAGTTTTGCGATTTTGTAAGAAAAGAAAAAATCAACTTCCATTTTTTGTCACGTAACGACACTCTCTTTAAATGCTTATATTTCAGGACCAAGCAGTTCGATTGATTTCATTTTTCGGTTAAATATAGAGCTAATTATGTGCTATACAATGGCCCAAAAAAGTTAAAGAAAACAAATGGTATTCCTTTTTTGTATCACATTGAAATCGTACGACTGTCACGTGCGCCACCATGGGAATGCCCATATGACATCACCTGAAATAAAAAAAAAATATACAAATAAGACGATGCTTTCTCAAAAGATGAACAGTCAGTATTTGAGCCTTCTTGCACTTATTGCCACAGTCTTACCAGCTGCAACAGTTATTGTGGCAACATTGTTAATTCGTAATATTATTACGATTTGCATTGTGGTTGCCGCCGAGGCAGATATTAATCTAGTAACGAGAACGTTCAAATCCAAATAATGTGGAGAAATAGACTTCTTTAACCATAGATTAATGATTTCAACGATCACTCAACAGCTTTTATTCCATATTTGTGGGTATTGCGGACTCTTATTAGAAATTATAATACTTCGGTACCGAGTATCGAAAGTATTGGATATTTTTTAAGTCGGTACCGAGTATCGATCAATACTTAAAAGTACCGAATCAGCACATCACTATTGCCGAGCAGGGTAATAAACTCCCGTATTATTTCACTGGAGACGATGCATGCGCTATTGACAAAAACTTGTTGGAGCCGTATAATCGAAATATGAAGTTGACTGTGCCACAAAAGGTCTTCAATTACAGACTTTGTCGTGCACGAATGGTTGTGTGGAATGTGCATTCGGAAAACTGGCGAAACGATTCAGCATATTCCAGAGGCCAATTGAGGTGTTGCCGAGCACGGTCGATCTCGTAGTTTTGGCTTGCTGTACTCTACACAACTATCTGACGAAGCCTAAATCTACAGTGCCGCGAAACTTCGGAGAACGTGACAGCCAACCCGAAACCTTCTCTTCGATTGGATCACAGGAGTATAATACGTACAGATATGCCAACAGAATCAGAGACGAAATAGCAAGATATTGCATATCCGATGAGAATATCGACTTCCATCGGCAAAAAGTTAGATTTTTTACATAGTATAATTGAGTCGATACATATCACACCTGACTTTTCTTTTCTTGCTGTCTATTTGGAGTAGCTATTGCGTTTTTTTAGTTTTTCTCGAAATATTTACACCTGCGTTCAACTAATTATAAACAAAATTTAAAAAGATATTGTTTGCAATTAAGTTTATATTTTTATTTTCAATAATTTTCATTTAAAATATAGCTCAATCTGTAACAGAAACCACAATAATAAAAGTTTCAAAGCTAGAAAAAATTGCAAAAAAATTAATCAAACTCAAAACAATTGTCATCAAAATTTCCAAATTTTTATTCAGAATATTTAGAAAATTT
The DNA here is from genome assembly GCF_001687245.7 of Rhagoletis zephyria. Classification (NCBI taxonomy): domain Eukaryota; kingdom Metazoa; phylum Arthropoda; class Insecta; order Diptera; family Tephritidae; genus Rhagoletis; species Rhagoletis zephyria. The sequence goes on along the minus strand of NW_016157358.1, from coordinate 328,279 downwards.
TCGGGTATGAAGTTCTGTAGCCCATTCAATTGTAGTCTAAGAAAGTGCAAGTCTCAAGCCGTTAATAATTACCGTTGATTTTTTAGACTTTTTTTGTGGAGGGTCCCAAAGGGAAAAGAAGTAATGCATTATATGCGTGATAAATAATGTAATGTATTTCTTAAGAGTTCTACATTCCATTACTGCTTAATATGTAATCAGCATTCTAATGCCAAAAAGTCGCAAAAAATTCATACTAAATCACATTAATTCCTGCATTACTGGTAATGCAAAAATGAATGCCCCACTTTCCTAGGACATCGCCGTAAATTTATGTAAATTTTATAAACGCAAACTCCAACGACTAAAAAACAGCAATAGAAGGATGAGCGATTAAAAAGTATTCACAGTCGCTAATTGAGCGACTAAGCGACACTCACAATAGCATCGATAATCGATAATCGCTTAATAGTCGTTTATCTACTGCCAGTCGACACCCGCAATAGGGGTGTGAGTTAAAGTCGAACGATCAAAAAATAATGTTTGTTGCCCCTTTTCGAGAAACTTGGGTACAGTTTGGTTATTTGTACAATGATTTTGGGTTGTTGTGTCCAAGCGCGTGACCCCAAATCTAAAAACTTTAACATACACGTGTAGTCAACGATTAAACTTTAATTTAACACAACTGTTTCAAATTTCCGAGCATTAGTTTATTAATAAATTCGATTTTAACTATGCACTTATTTGTAAATTTCGATGTTGGCTCTGGGTTCTGGATGGCGTAGCCGGAGGTTAACGCACAAGAAGTGTTAAATATATTTAAATATAATTTACAATAGAAGAAGGGGCTTCCGCCCTTCTGCGGCAACACAGAAAGGATAATTCTACCTAGTAAGGTTAATAATCCCTAAAGCTTGCTATACAGTTCAATGCGAGCGTAAGCGTGAAAGTTCGCAGAGGCAAAGAATTCCATTTGTATTCTTATGAACGCTCACACACATCGGTCAAAACTTGTCGTTTTACATGCGAATGCTTTACATACGCACACAGTTGAGTGTGAGCTTGAAAAAGGCGTATTATGCATTTTAAATTAGGTTTTATTCTATAATTCTGAAAGATTTTTTAATTCTCTATCTTGTGATGTATCAGCTATTGCAAAAAGTTAAATTATAACCATGATATTCGTCAAAATAAAAAGTTCACGCTCACGCTCGCATTGAACTGTATAGCAGGCTTAAGCGCGACCGAAGGCAGAAGCAAACGCAACAGGTGTTGAACCTAATAAAATGCATATTTTCAATGACTTGGAAGAGGCCGTTATTGCATTAACTGGATTGATTACCAGTTCTTCAGGTATAATAAGAGTTATGGCTTGTGGTTCAACAATTCAAGCAGAAGCTTACATACATAGAGGCAACTATGGTAACTACTCCGGCTTTGTGAATCCATTTCCATAACGCGCTCTCACTCCGCTGCTATAACTGTAAATGCAATAGAATCCGTAATTTTCTTCAAATAAGTAAAATCAAACAATTTTCCAATATATAATAGCACTTGATGAGTGTTTTTTTATATCCTTTCCACTAAAAAAATTTTGCGCTTTGTATGCATACTTAAAGGATATGGCTTTATTAAGTAATCTACAAAATTTTTAGAGGGGTATCTAGATATTTTGATTCCAGCGGCATATATGTTTTGGGTCCATTTTTTGCACAAGCACTTCTTATCATTTAGTTAATACCCGCTAATCCTGGTCGTACGATAGAGACGGATTCTCTAAATATCTCGACTCCAGCGCCATCTGTCGCCAACTTTTTTTCAAAAGTACTATATTTTATGATACAGAGCTTCCGACGTCGTTCGGGGTAAACAAATAAAAATATAAAACAGTAAGAAAGTTTTTCAGCTTACCACAAATTAAAGCAGACATCAACTATTTTGCTTGCTTAATTTAAGGCCTTCTGTGAAGAACACTTTTAATATATTGTTGCGATGTAGAAGCATAAATACTATCCGGAAATCCCAATCATGTCAATGCAAAGTCTCAGAGAATACTGAAGACTTTTAGATTATTATTGGAGGTGCCACGCCTCTAGTAAACACTCACTCTCTTTCAGTTTACTATAAACGCCACGCTTTCTTGTATAAACTCATTTGTATACATTTACCATAGATGTTCTCACCAAATTTCAAAGTCATGTGAGCTAGGGTTCCGAAGATATATCAAATGTAAAATCTCGCAACTTGACACTCAAAAAATTTACTTAGAACTTGATTTCAAAACTTAAAAAAAAAGTAATAAAAATGCATTTAAAGCTTTAATTCGTTATTTTTTAGTTGATTCAAGATTTGTACAAATGTCTTATCCACACGTTTGTTAGTTTTATAAAGAAAATAATCAGCCTTATTGTAAACTTCATGCGAATGCCATTCCCAATGGAAAAGTTCCCTGATTTGTGTTTTTCTTATTGTGAACTTCACATGGGAAAAGTCCCCCATATTCGAAAAATTTTCCTAACCGTAATTGTAATTTTTTCGTGCGAAACCATAAAATTTGTTCACAAAATTGTTAGCGGGGAACAACTATCAATAAAATGTGAGCATACTTTATTAATAATTTTACTTAATTTTAACAACTCTTTTATATCAACTAAGGTCTATTAATAAAACGCAGTTGACTCTTTTGGTCAACACTATGGCGGAAAATCCAGATATTGGGAAAGGCTTCCAAAAAGAAAACAAGGAGAAAGTGCTTGCGTTTTGGAAGAAGCTACATGATTCCCTCAATAGCATGGGGCCACCATCAAAATCGATCTCCGATTGGAAAAAGGTAACAGCGATTGTAAAGTTGCTATACAATGTGCGTCCGTTCAGCCTGTTTTAATACAATAGGGCTGTTCAGGATCTTGTGCTTAAGATCTTGCATTTGCATATTTCGGTGCATTTTTAAATTCACAACAATAAAATGCAAACGGATGCCGTGAGGGCAAGCATAAAATTTTAAAATGCAAATCCAAGACCATTTCTTCAATATCCTGAACAGTCCTATTAATACTTCAAATGCACCACTACATCTGTTGTTCCGTGGTGGAGGACGCAAGTTGGGCTGGTACTTAAAATTGTTATGTAGAATAATTTAAATATACAATACATAACAGGTCTGGATTGATCAAAAAAGATATGTGCGGAAGAAAGCTGTCCAGAATGCGCAAAACAGAAAAAAGACCGGTGGAGGACCGTGTAAAGAACACGTTTTTTCTGTATTAGAACAGTCAATTTTGGACTTAACCGCGACAATTGAAAGTGAGGAAGGTGTCGAAGGTGGCAAAACTTTTGGTTTGCAACCAACTAAATCAATTGGTAACAAGCAATCTGAAAGAGACAGGCATGATGAACAAGACGATTTAAATGAAGGCACAGATGTAGAAGAGCTCAGTTTTTTGGACAATATCGATTGCGAAAATATCGTGAAATTGAAACGGAAAATACCACGCCAGCGCTCAAGCCAAAACGAAAAAGTCAGGATAAAGTTAACCCTTCCGAGCTATTAAGCATGGAGTTGAGTGTTCAAAAAGAAATAAGTGTTAACATTAGCAAGGGTCTGGAAATGCGGAGTGAACACTACAAAGAAATGGAACATCAATTACAGGAATTAAAACAAGGCATTGAAAACTTTGGAAAAAATCAAGATGATTTACTAACGGAAACAAAACGTCACCATCTAGAAACTGAACGCCTAGGAAAAGTAGAAGTAGAACGTAAACTGGTACTCATAAACAGTCAAATCGAGGTTCAAAAATTGAAAATACTTGCTGCAAAAAGAAACTTAAACCTTAACTAGATATATAGTGCATACGTTTATTTAATTAATGAATTATGTTTACAGTCAGAGTCAAAAGTTAGTATACACTTTGTTCTAACATAATATTCACAACTATTTTCACAAAAAATTAAGGAAAATAACTGAATATTATTTTAGAATAAGGTGTTCACTACAATAACTTTTGACTCTGACTGTATTTTATTTTATCATCCAATTGTGAAAAAATTGCTACATTATCTCAAAACAAGAACTTTTGTCTATATGTTTTAAAAACACTGAATTTTTGTGACATTCTAAGGCTATTTGGATACGATGCATTTGTAATTTCTCTCGCTTTCTATTTTAAAAATTACTCCAAGCAGGAGATATGTATTTGTACTACGTTTATTGTACTTCAAACTTTTCGTTGAAAATAAAATAAAAACGCTTCTAAGCTAAAACAAAACTAAAATTTTTCAAGTGTGCCATAAAACAATTCCAAATATTAAAAATAGTTCAAGATCCGAATAAGGCAGGACCTTCACCCATCTGTTTAATGAATGAAATTTATTTTTTATGAAAATTAACCTGTTGGGAAATATTTTGCGACTGGGTTGGCCGAAAAAATCCTGGCCAGGATATTTTTAATTAAATATTCAAAAATAAATTTTTTTTTTAATTTTGTATTCATTTGTTTAATCGAAAATGTAATTTTTTCACTAAACAAATAAGTGCAAAATTAAAAAAATAACAATTTTCGAATTTTTAATTAAAAGTATCGTGGCCAGGATTTTTCCAGCCAACCTGCTAGCAAAATTTTCCTAACACTTTAAATTTCATACAAAATAGATTTAATCCACTGAAATAGGTGAAGGTCCTGCGTTATTCGGATCTTCTACTAAAACTGGCTTTACAAATTTTATAAAAGTGAATTTCCTATATTAGCTCTAATACGCTTAGCCTCATTGAGGTATGATGAGTTCGGTTCAGATTCTTCAGACTGTAGGTGTTCAAAATTTTCCGGCTGAGGAGGCGCATTTGAAATAAATGGTGTGTCATCGCATCGATAACTTATGCAAATATTGTGCAACGCACAGCAGACATTAATAATTTTTGCGGCTTTTTTAGGAGCGTAATGCAGCTCTCTTGCTCCTAGTACACACCTCCATCTATTTTTTAAAACCCCATTGGTTCTTTCCACAACGTTACGTGCGCGGGCGTGAACTTCATTAAACTTGCTTTCTGTGGAGCCCTCTCCCGCTGATCTGTGTGGTGTTAGCAGCCAAGGCTCCAATGGATATCCAGCGTCGCCTATGAAAAAAAGAAATGGTATTAAGTGATTCAAAGATTTTATTAAAAATGTACTTAGCAACCAAACATTTCTTGTGCCTCGCAAATAATCCTCCTCCATTGAAACCCTTAATTGACTGGTATTCCAAATTAATGAGTCATGGCAGGCCTCAGGGTGTGTAGCATCGACATATCTGATTGTCATTTTGTCATCACATACCTGCAGGTAAACTTTTATTAGCATGAGTATGCGCACAAGAAAATTTAATTAACTTACCAGCAAAACATTCATACTATAGTAGCACCCCCCTGCCCCTACCTGGCTACGCCCATGTCCGTGAAGAAGTTCTTGAAATACTCCAATTTCCGATTTCATAGCACGGTTAATCGCAAAACGAAATAAATTTGAAGAACCCTTTCTTCTTCACTCCCTGGCGGCAACAATGATCCGGTTCTATAGTGAATCTGTCCTAGAAGCTTTGTAGTATAGCGGGTGGCAATTTCAGAATAGGTGCGTATCATTTTTCAACAGAAATCCTATATATGTACATACACAGACTTATTTTAGATGAAATACCTTAAAAAGCCAGTTTCACGAAAGCAATTTGGGTGAAAAATTATTTTTTCCTGTGAGGTTCCATATTAAATTCAAGTAAAAAAATAAATTTTCATTAAACTGATTTCATGAAACTGTCTTTTAAGGTATATCGACAGGTGGTGATTTGAGATTTACCACTGCACAACTCAACCCTGCAGCCGGATTCCAGCATTCGCTTTCGCTAATTTTGATCGCTAAAAATCTCCAACAGAATATCAGGCGCGCCTAACGACATACACCACCTAGTTACATGCTAATCATACTACCAGCTTTGGTTGATTACACATTGCATCTGTTACTTTTATGTTGCGCGCTTTGAGGCTCCACTGGCGATTGTCAGAATTCCACTGCTGGTGTCTCCGAATGAAGCTTTAACGCACAATAATGTTGGCAAATCACATCCATTGGGCCAATCGTAACACACGAGAGTTCGATATTCTCAATAGTTCAACAGGTCGATTTAGTCTGACATTCACGGCACCTTTTCTTACTTGTCGATTTTTAGTAATAACTCGACCTCAGCACCAGCTGGCAGCTCTTTTTTGCAATTGGACTGCCTTTGCCGTTTCCAATACTTGTTTTGAATATTCGACGAATCGGATCATAAAAAAGATTTTTAGTAATAACTCAACTCCAGCGCCAAATGGCGGGTTAAATTGTGAAACTAAACTATCTAGAGACCCACTCAAACACACACAGAAAACTTTGTTAAAATCCCTCCAGCCATTTAGGATTTCACTCACAAACATACGTACAGAAGAACTATATACACATTCAAAGATAAGTAAAAGTCAGTACGTTTGACTTTGCCATGCCCTCTTTTCAAAGAGCCCATTTTTCTCCATGAGTGTGGGATTGATTTCATATATCTCCATACGAAGTTCCAGTACTGTACCATGAACACTTGCAGAGATATGCAGTATGAAAAATTCGTATTGTATGAGAGGTCCCACGCCCCTTTTACAATAGCTCCAATTTTTCTCAAGAGTACGCGATTGATTTCATATACATAGTATCTCCATACGAAGTTCCAGTACTCTACCATGAACATTTCCAGAGATATACAGTATGAAATTCGGCTTGTATGGGAGGGGCCACACCACCTTTTCCAATAGCTCCATATTTTGTACATGACCATGCGATTAATTTCATATATCTCACACCAAATTCCAGTACTCTACCAAGAACTATTCTAGGGATATGCAATAAGAAAAATTCGAGTTGCATGGGAGGCGCCACGCCCGTATAAAGTTCCAGTACTCTAACATGAACACTTCCAGAGGTACTTATTATGAAAAATTCGGTTTATATGGGAGGTGCCACACCCCTTTTCAAATAGTCCGACTTTTTATTCATGAGTATGCGATTGATTTCATACATCTCCATGCCCAGTTCCAGTGCTGTACCATGAATACTTCCAGAGATATGCAGTATGAAAAATTCGTATTGTATGGGAGGTCCCACGCCCTTTTTACAATAGCTCCAATTTTTCTCAAGAGTATGCGATTGATTTCATATACATATCCAGAGACATACAGTATGAAAAACTCGGTTTGTGTATGAGGTGCCACGCCCCTTTTCCACTAGCTCAAATATTCCTCCAAGAGTATACGATGGATTTGATATATCTCCATACCAGGTTCCATCCTTATGTCATAAACATTTCCAGAGGTATGCAGTATGAAAAGGTAGCTTTGTATTGGAGGTGCCACGCCCACTTTTCCAGTAGCTCCAATTTTTGTCAAAGAGTATGCGATCGATTTCGTATACATACGTCAATACCAAGTTACAGTACTCTACCATGAAACTTCCAGAGATATGCAGTATTAAATATTCGGTTTGTATGGAAGGTGCCACGCCCCCTTTTCCAATAGCTCAAATATTCCTCGAAGAGTGTGCGATGAATTTGATATATCTCCATACCAAGGTCCATCACTATGTTATAAACATTTCCAGAGGTATGCAGTATGAAAAGTTTGGTTTGTATGGGAGGTGCCACGCCCCCTTTTCCAGTAGCTCCAATTTTTTTCCAAGAGTATGCGATCGATTGCATATACATACGTCAATACCAAGATCCAGTACTCTACCATGAACCTTCCGGAGATATTCAGTATGAAATATTCGGTTTGTATGAGAGGTGCCTTGCCCCCTTTTCCGATAACTACAATTTTTCTCCAAGAGCATGCGATGGATTTCATATATCTCCATATTAAGTTCTAGAACTCCATCGTGATTATTTCCAGAGATATGGAGTATGAAAAATTCGGGTCTTTTGGCCTATTTTGCTTATACGTATAGTGAAATAATGAATCTTGGAAGATTTTAGTAACTAATACTATTAGTTTATAGAAACTTTTACATACGAAAAATTTAGTACTTGTAAAATTAAAAAAAAAAATTAAATTGGTAAAACCAATATTTAAAGTTAGATTAAATATTAAATATTTTAAATTAAATTGTTTAATACCTAGGCATCATTTTATTAGAATCAATTCTTTAAAATGCTGGCCGGCCAGATGGTTACGGTGTTTCGATTTGATTATTTTCTTATAAATAGGTATTTAGTCCTAAATATAGAGTATAACTTATAAATATTATTCATTAAGTATTTTTTGGCATAAACCAGCATTTACATTTATCTATCGATTTCTTTAGATAGAAAAAAAATATTCTAAAATAAAGTATGCAAGTTGTGCCGTTTTTTTTAAAAATCATGGGACTTATTATAAACTTAGTGAACGTTGGTCAGCAAGCAGCCCCTTTTATATCTTTTAAATACACACGACATGAAATATGCAGTTTGCTTATATTAATAAAATTATAGTTTAAAAAACTAAAACCTCGCTGTTATAATTTCCATTCGTACTGTCATCAGGTATGTAACTTGTGAATAGAAATCGCTGTATCTTTTAGGCGCATCAATATTACATAGCTACATCCCGAGCTAATAAAAGGGAGCTAAAAATACGTAGGAATAACACATTGTGGCTTTTTGAAAGTTCTTTGAACTATAAACTGTAGTTCTTATAAAAAGTCGCACTATTTTGTGTTTGAATCGTAGAAAACGCACGTAAACAACAATCTAAGAACAACACACCACTTTTTGCTTTGGGTATTGTTTGTAAATTTCCTACGCAAAATGTGGCAAGCGTGTGCTAAAATTACGAAGAAAAACAAGCAACAGCCTAGCGTGATGCAACCTTGGTGAAATCTGCACGCAGGCTGAATCGAAATTCGCTGCTTTGCTTCTGGATACGTATACGAACTGCGGCGCTGGCGTTGCTCGCGAGCAAAAATTGCCCACCTATGTCATAGATGGATAAGAGTTGCTGCTTTTAATATTGCGCTCACTTACAGGATATCCTAATATTCGCGGCTTGCGTTTTGATACGCACGCCATCGAGTTTGTTTTTTTTGCATCACCCGAAATTGGCATGCGTGCGTTTGCATTTTATTTCATTGAGCGAAACGTCAAATCAAAATGTCACGCAGAACGAAAATTGGAAATTGACTTAGCTTCACCCCGTTCAATTTCGGTTGGCCCCATACAAGTTGTATGTGCTTGAGAAATTTTTGACACTAAATTGGCGACGTGCGTGAATATTAGGTTAGCCTGTTAGTACGTACAAAAAACATATCAGCAGGGTTTTTATGCGTAATTAAATACATACATATCGTCGGCTTAGAGTGTAAACCTGCTAAATCCGTTTTTTGGCAAAATTGACCTTTTGATGCAGTTCGAAGGCGTAGGCGATTCCGCAGTTGGCAAGCAAAAAAATACGTCAATATAAAAACATAATTGTCAAAAATTGTTTGATGAGTAAAGCTGCTAAGTACAATCAGTTCAAATTCAACTGCTAAATCCAACATATTGTGCTTCTGTCGCTCGATTATTGTTCTATCTTAGAGTATTACTTTATGCGTTTAAGCCAAGGTAATAGCTAGCGAATAAGCTTTAATTTTTTATATCTCAAGGAAATTATTCTTACTTGTGGAACGAAACAGAAGGAAGATTAAATGAAGAAAATGAAAGAGTTTTCCAGCGTGTGGATAGATTTGATAGAAAAAAATGTAGTACCAAATAATAGTTCCGGGGAGCCAATTACAGTAATTTTTATAGCATCCGTACATATCAAAACTGAAACTGTGTTATGGCTAATGCTTTGTTATCCACAGCTATAAATAACAATATCATTATTGAGCAAAAGTTTCTTGAAGTAGGCCATACCCAAATGGAAGCTGATAGTATCCATTCCACTATCGAGCGAGCACTGAAGAAAAGAGATATCCATGTTCCTGCAGAATACGTTATNAGTTATGATAAGATATAAAACAAAATGTATCATTTTTGATACAAAGCTCGATTAACGGTTAAAGTATGTAGATCAGCTAGAAAAAACCCAAAACCACATGACGTAACTTATCTTAGCTACACGTTCTTTAAAAGCTTTAACACAGTTGAATTCTTTAATAGCATTCGTCCCGATCGCGGCAAAGATGCTGCTAAAGTAACTGATACCAAGTGGCGACATACATTTCAAACTAAGATTCTCCAACGAATGGAAGCAATACCGCAAAGAAAATCCCCAGTAGCTGTTTCCTTGCCGTTTTCTCACCTTCCGAATTTATACGAGAGTAGGCGTACGATTGCTCGCAGAAAGTATGAGATCTCCAGTATTTCAAACGATTACTTCCTGAAGATTACCACGCCTACTATAACAATTTACGTCATGATTGAATAATATGTATCACACTTTCTGGTATTATTGAGTTCCTACTTAAATTATCTTATATGTATCTTTGTACTATTAATTTGAGAGAGGAATACTTCACTTATAGTTACTAATATATGTTTTATAAACTGCCTATTTTTGTTGCAATAAACGGAAGAATAAATCTGTTGTATTTTTTGTATATATTTATATATAATTGTTTTTATCTATGGAATACTATTTTAATTAACATTGAAATTGAGCTCGTAATCACAAAAAATAAAATAGAAACAATTTTATTCATACAAAATTTGAATTGAAACTGAGCTCGTAATCACAAAAAATAAAATAGAAACAATTTTATTCATACAAAAAACCTGCTAAATCCACTTCAATTTTGAAAATACAAAAACTAAAACCTGCTAAGTTAGAAATTCGCAAATAAAACCATAAAAACGTAATTTTTTTCATTCGTTCTGGATTAGGGCCATAGAACGTCGCGCGATTAACAAACTATGTGTAGGATTTGCCCCTTAGACTAAGAGTTAAAGATATATTTAGTTTTGGGCCTCCACAGTAAAATATGTTTTTTGGTCGTTAGCAGGTTTACACTCTNTACAATTATCTCAGCTCTGCACGGCTATTCTTTGTCAATGCTATCCGCATCTGGAACTCTATTCCATCCCATATTCGCAGTAGTTTAAACAAAAGCAACTCTAAAAATGTTCTGTATGCATATTTCCGTTAGCTTCACTTCAGTCCCTGTGATGTGCTCTCTATGTACTTGTTTAATTAAGTCTTATTTTAAGTATATGTCCTGGAATTGTAGAACTCACTTAAAAATACTACTCTGTTAATTATATTATGTTACTTTTATTTAGTCTTAAGTAATTTTTGCTGTTTTAGTTATATGTATGTGCTGTTATGAATTTTTTGTTGCGCTATAAAAGATCATTCTTTTGATCTTATTGTGCTAATGATTTTATTAATAAATGAAATGAAATGAAATGAAATGAACTGTACATACACATTTTTTTTTTTAACATAAGAATCAACATTGCGCTGTATTTCGTACACATTAACAGCAGAGGGCGCTTTTATTTATGATTTGCAGGTGAGCGGCGCTGTTATGTGGGCATGTATTTTAGATTCTATAGGATTTTTAAAGTCCTGCAGTTCCCTTTTTTAAGAAGTATTTAAACTTTTTTTGCCTAAGACAATGAGAAGCCCATCCAGAACCTATACCCAAAATTTAAAAAAATCGGTACTGCTGATTTCGAGCTTTGCGAACAGAAAAAAACGGCTTTCAAACTATATATTAGTACTAGTACGCCCGGACAGACGTCCTGCTACACACCGATATATAGGCAGGTTACATGCATCGTATATATTATGGGTCTTCACACCGAAGCTCGGTGCTCGGTAACTCGGTGCTCGGTAATTTTTTCTCATGTATTTTGTTTGTGTAACACTATTTTACACAAACAAAATACATTAGAAAAAATTCCCGGACACCGAGTTACCGAATACCGAGCTCGGTGTGAAGACCCATATTGTTTTTTACGTTTCATTTGATATCGAAATTTACAAAAGATTGTTATTAGTGCTCATGGTACAATAAAAACAGGTAGAAGCCAATTTGACGTCAAACCTACAACAGTCAAAGTTTTCGGGAGTAAAAATAAAAATGAGCGTGTGTAAGGAAAAATAAAAAATTACATTTCACTGGTTGACGTTTATAAGTAAATTTGAAGTTTAATTTTATTTATTTATTTTCTTTAGTTAAAATTTGTTAATTTGTTTGGTGTTTTCTGTCTTTGATTTATAAGTTGCAGTGTTGTTGGAGGGACTTTCCGGCATAAGAGTCATAGTAACAGAACTTGGCATCAAACGTGCCTTTCCTGTACCTCCCGGTGCATTTATAAAATCTGCTGCTTTAAAATGTTTAACGCACAGCAAGGCATTTCGCTGCAGCTCTGCCCCACAGCAGCTTTCGCAACGCTCCTTATGCGAAGGACATTGAGGCACGTTAAAAAAATTAGTGGTATTTGATTTATATTTAACCGCACATAAAAACAACGCTTCAGGTGTTGCATTTTTAACACATACACTAAGTATAAACCGCACAACACTACAAAAATTCAAATGTTAATTAAAATTTGTTTTTAACGAACATTCAAAAAAAACAAACGACATGACATTTAAAGCGTAACGAAATATAGGAAATAAAAGAAAACCAAGTTGAAGTTTAAAGGTTTGGTTCTCATGAGAGCAACGTCACTTTGGCTTCTACCTGTATTTATGTGCCTTGATTAGTGCTCAGTAAGTTTGAAAAAAAACGATCTCTGGGGGCAGATTCTGTAACCAGTTAGCGACAATTTTCGAATCGGCTACGGTTTTGTTGACGTATGATATGAAATATTCTTACGCCAACAAGTGCGATATCGATCCGAAACTTGTCGCTAACTGGTTACAGAATCTCCCCCCTGGTTACGGTTCAAACATCAGCCAGGGGAATGGATAACATTGGATTGTATCCAAATGGCAAATTTTTTGTTACTGATGATTTGCGCATGTTTATGTATACGTTTAAATACATAGTATGTACATTTTTTTATTGCTATTCTACCTCCCTACAAGACATTGCTGAGCACTTTAGGCAAAAATTCTCACACATTTACACTTTTGTTTTTGTAGTACGGCATAAATGAGTAGTTTGACTATTAGTACTGAGGACTTTCTGATGACAACATTGAGGGGAAAGTACTCAATTTTTACCCATGGCCTGAACGAAAATGAGGACTTTGATAAGCACTTTTGTGATTAGGGATAATGATAATATGAGTACTCATATGATACTCAGCTGTCTTGTAGGGCTATTTCTCCCCAACATAAACATACATATCAAACGTAGCCGCGAATAACATTGGAAAACTCCCGCTTCGGATATGGGCAGTTTGTAGTAAGCGTTAACGAAAATAGCGACACGGGATTTTGAAGAACGTTGCGAGGAGCATAGAAAAAATGTCGATGAAAAAAATATATTTTTTTTCTCGGGTTCAAAACTATCATATCTTTTAACCAACAATACACAACCAAAAAAATCATTGAAATCGGCTAAGCGGTTTCGGAGACTAGCGTAAACGAACAAAGTGACACGGGTTTTTTATATATCAAGATAAGCACGTTGCGAGGAGCCTAGAAAAAATGTCTATGAAAAAAAAATATACATTTTTTCTCAGGTTCAAAGCTATCCTATCTTTTAAGCTGGAACCAACAATACGCACCCACAAAATTTCATTGAAATCGGTTAAACTGTTTCGGTGATTAGCGTAAACGAACACAGTGACACGGGATTTTTATATATTAAGATTGATTGAAAATTAGAAAACAAAAAATTAACTAAATTTTGCCGCAGCTGCTGCTATTAAATGCATGTTGGAATGTGTATATGCACGTAAGTAAGTATGTATGTATGTTGTTTGAAAGAAATTTTTTCTGAATGCCTTTGAAAATATAGTGCGTTCAATAAGACTCAAAGAACCCAAAATAAGAGTCCGAATATAGTAATTTATGAGACCGATAAGAGCCTCAAAAAGAGTCTGAAATTATTCAAAATTGTTTTAAAAGAGTCCAAAATGAGCCGTTTATGAGGCCAATAAAAGTCCAATATGACTCATATTGAAGCTTACTTGTTGCATGAATTTAATGGCCCTATTATGTATGGCGACTGATAGCCGATGGGCAACCATAGACTGAAATTCACATTACGTATGGCAACTCGCTACTGACTGTTGGCTACTGGCTCGGCTACTGGCAAGGCTACTGAGTCTGGTAGCGCAATTTTCTGTATTATGTATGGCTGCCATCTCTTTTTATAGTATACACAAACGTCAAATTGAAGCAACTGATCACCATCAGTCGCCATTGTTATATTTTGCGAATTTTGGAGGAGAAAGCTGAAACAAATTGTGATCATGGCAGAAAAATTGTAATAATATGTAAATTCTATTTATATTGGTATATAATTAACAGTTTGATATTTCTCCAGGCCAGTGAAAATTACTAATAGCAAGCAATTTGAGCGTTTGGTGCATTTAATGCAATCCAACCCAGGAATTGCAAGAGGAACACGGACATTTGGACAAAACAAAATCCAAAACGACGAACAATGGGACGCTTTTGCTACCGAAATAAATAGTTTCGGCCCTCCAAATAGGTCTGGAAAAGAGTGACAGCGGGTAATAATTTTTACTATAATATATGTACATACTGCAATAAGCATTTTCATGTACATATGTATACATACATTTGTGTAGGTATGGATTAACTACAAGGCCAAAACCAAGAAGAAAATTAGTGCAAATAACCGAATTATAAGAACGACTGGTGGAGGCCCATCAGAGGAGCAAACGTTATCTGCACTCGAGCAAGTGGTAGCAGATATTTTACACACAGACGTAAGTGTAAATCCACCCGACAATGTGTTTGGTATTGTGGAAATGGACGAAGACGAACAAAACGTAGAGCCGTCATGCAGTTCTTCGCCAAATATTTCGATAACTGTTCCAAAAAAAAGGCAAAAAAAAAATATTGAAGAAATGAAAGTGGACATGTTAAAGTCGCAAACTTTAAATAACTCGGATATAGCATAAAATTAAAAAAAAATAGAAAAAAATACTTACAAAATGAGCAAATATGCTGAAAAAAATCATGATTTAAAAAAATAAAAATTTGAACTATTAAAAGAAAATATGAATTTAGAGGCGGAACTTAAACGAAAGAAAATTCAACTTATCGAATACCAATTAAACAATATTTAATTTTAAAGATTCAATCAGGCAGGTTCTGCAATTCACTTCCGAGTGAATTTCAATCCCTGCCAATTTGAATTCAACGCGAATTCGACTCAAATTCACTCGGAAGTGAATTACAGAACCTGCCTGTATATTTAAGAGTTTTGTTTGGGCGGATTATAAATCGCACCAAGTTACCTAAGGACTGAAGAACTGAACAAGAATTTATGATGGCAGTTGCTTTCTGTGGAGCATAGTGAAGTCCGCGCGCAGAAGATAGGCATCTGAATTTTGATTTCAAAACGCCAAAAGTCTACTATTATTCCATATGAAGGCATCATGTGTGGCTCCTGGATATCTGGCATCGACATACGTTATGTTCATATTGAAATCGCAAACCTAGGTAATAAGGAATTTGTGTGTATCCAAGATAAATATGCGGAAACTAACTTACCATTAACGCGTTTATACTGAAAAATCCTTTTCTATTTATGTACAGGTGTTGCAGTTCCTTTTCAGGTGCTAAAATGTGCACATGAGTGCCATCCACACAACCCAACACACCTGGAAATCCACTCTTATTGTAAAAATTTATTTTGATTTTATTCTGCTCTTCTTCGCTAGTGTCAAATTTGATGTGCTTGGGACAAATCTTCTGCTCGATTAAAGTAACTTCAGTTAGTATTACTGACATAGTGGGTTGGGAGATGCCAATATGGAAATCATTCCCTTGGCATTTTTGATAACTCCCTTCCGCAAAGAAACGGAGCACTGCGCAGAGTTTAAAAATTGGAGGTACCGCAGTTGATCGACAGCTGCTTTTTAAATGAGGGGATAGTTCCTCCAACAAATATACAAATGCTTCCTTTGATATCCGAAAATTGCTTACGAACCTGGAGATATAAATTTTTTAAAGAAATATGTACATGACGATTTTTTTAACTTACTTAACAACTGGTAGATACAAAGGATTGGAGCGATCCCTTATGTGACGCCGTATTAGAGCAACGTTTGCACACTCTTCCCGAGTTGCGAAAAATAACTCATAGCTGCTGATCATTCTGCTTTCTTTATTTTTATAAATATAAATATTTCCCGGTTGTGACGATTTTTTATTTGTTTACATAAATTGTCAAACACATTGGAGCAAAGTTGCCAATTACTTCGAAATGTACATGTCAAAAAAGCAAACTCAGGGATGTTTTCTGCGTTTTTCTGTATACTGAGATTAATCGCTATA
Organism: Rhagoletis zephyria; assembly: GCF_001687245.7. Taxonomy (NCBI): domain Eukaryota; kingdom Metazoa; phylum Arthropoda; class Insecta; order Diptera; family Tephritidae; genus Rhagoletis; species Rhagoletis zephyria. Next base: position 311,862 of record NW_016157358.1, on the reverse strand, counting down.
CGTAATACAAAGTACGATACTGGTAGCCACGGCTACTAGACCGTCAACTAGACACCAGTCGCCATACATAATAGGGCCATAAGCTCATATAAGTCGACCTTCGGAGGAACGGAATGCCCCTCATATCGTACTTTTAAATGAGCTCATTGTGGGCGTAATGGCTCCGCAATAGGACTCCTTAAAGACTAATTTTTGACTCCAAATGTTTGCTGGGATATGTATATTCCAACAAAAGCTTTCTTTTTTTTATTTTTAATTTTAGGGACTTTTAATTTTAGGGACAATTGGTGTGCTTCGCTAGCAACTAGTCCCAAAGCCAACAAGAAACGTGTATTAAATGCACGTTTCCGCCCCTTTTTCCTGATTTAAACATTTCTTGTGAATACATTCTTTCTCTTGGCACAGTATTATGTATTAATTTGCTATGCCGCTGTCGGCCGAGGGCCCGTGGCCTGCGGACTCACTCAGGATCATAACCCTCACAATGTCAAATTCTCGCAATATATGTTATATACCCTTAAAATAAGTTCAAAACGTTTTTGCCGGGGTGAGGAGTCGCTATTCTGCACTTATGCAAAAAAACTAAGCAAGTCAATTACTTACACTTCCACTTCACAATCATTTTATTTTTTATTTCGCTACTTACTTTTTGAATGCTATGAGCTATCCAAAAATGTTATCTCTTCAAACGAGAACAATGACGGCAGTTACATTTGCGGCATCGCATCCCGAACGTTTTCTGCCCTCCACCTTTCTTTTTTTCCGTAAGGTATGTGCTCCTCAATGACTTCAACCTCCTTCTCACGCAGTCCTCCGTCATATTGCATTGATTTGCGATTTCTTCCAGTGCCTAATGTGTTAGTATTAAATTAAATAACATATATTATAGCGAGTTAAACTATTGATGCTACCTCCTTCTTCAAGTCGTTGCGACGATAAGAAAAACAGTTCATATCCCACAATACTTCCCGTTCGCGGTACAACCAAATTATTTTCAGAATTTTATCCTGCTTCTTTTCTTTGTCTATTATGTTGTCTCCAAATTATATGTTTTATTAACAATATATTGCCAAAAATGTAACTAATTTTAATAAAACTTACCAAAATCTTCTAATTTTTAGTTCTTTGTGGTAATTTGCATATGCTTTTTGTTTGGTGCTTCCTCTTATTTTCTCGAAACGTCAAAATTAATCACCCCTAGGCTGTAATCCGACGTAGATTCGATTTTGCTACGAATCTTAAAATTGGTATGCTGTAATCCGCGTTGCCGTATCGTAATTTCGAAATTCGGAGACCATTTTCGAAATTCGTAATGTTAGTATGCCTGAATCCGACGTAGCTGTAATTTGTATGTATTTGTCGGAAATTTTCTACGAAGAGCAACTGGTGTCGGAGCGAAGCGAATTCTTTTAAAATATCAATAAAATAAAGTGTGTAAAGGAAAAAATATGTAAGTTAAAGTGTGAATGGAAAAAAATGGATTATTGTTAAATATTTACAAAATTATCAGGTCGAAGATCACAACGAATCGGTCGCAATACGAAAAAATGGTAGAATGCATGACCGAAAGGCCGGACATTGCTCGCGGCTTTGCAAAAGGAGCTAAAGAGGATGTAGTGGAGTTTTGGGAAAGCGTCGCTCAGCAGCTAAACAGCTTAGGCCCACCGACAAAAGATGTATCCAGCTGGAAAAAGGTGCGGATAAAATTTTAAGAGCACAAAATTTATTTATCATTGTTTTCCTTATATCAATACTATTTCTAGGTATGGCTCGATTATAAGTGCTACATTAAAAGAAAGCTTTCCGCCAATAAAGCAGAGACAAGGGCAACTGGTGGTGGACCCAACAGAATGCACAATTTCAATGAGTTGGAGGAAAAAGTGATAGAGTTGACGGTCTTGCACACTTCCACATCGGGGATCAATGGAGCTGTCTCTTTTGGTGTGGTAACAACACAGACGGTTACCCAACCGGTGGTGGAACCTGCGGCAGTCATTCCTATGCCAACTGAGCCAGACAATGCCAATGTTCAGAGGCGTTCCCCTCCGGTAAAAAAAACGACACGGCCACCTTGGTACAGGAGCAAATAAATTTGCAACGAAGCTACTACCAAAAAAGTTTGGCCTTTTTGGAACGCCAGGCTTACTCTGCAAACGAGCTGGCAGATATTGCGACGCATGTACCAAATACAAGAAAACATGCATGACATGAAGAAGGAAAAATTGCGTGAATTAAAGAGGCACAATATTTAAATGGAGGCCCTTAAAAGAAGGGAGCTTGATTTGCAGGAAAAATTGCTGCGGATACAAGAAAGAAGCCAGCAAAAATGAACTAATGGATACATTTTTTTTAAGATTTCTTTATTTTTGAATTTAATTTAATTTTGCACTGAACTGCTGATTTTTTAATTTTTTTTTTATTTAAAGATTATTGGATTTAAGACTATTCGATAGATTTAAGAATATAACTGAACTAAAGCAGTGAACTAACGTTTGTGATATCTGTATATATGTATAAACTATTAGATTTAAGAAAAGAACTGAACTAAAGAAATGAACTAACGCTTGTGATATATGTATAAACCTGCTATATTTAAGAAAAAAACTTAACTTAAGAGATGAACTAACGCTTGTGTTAACTGTATATATGTACAAACTATTAGATTTAAGAAAACAACTGATTTTTTTGTATATTTAGTTTTATGTAAAGAACTGAATTTATTTAAAATTTTTTATATCAAATAAATATGAAGTACAAAGTTATGGGATTGTTTTCATTAGTTAGGTAATGATCTCAAAATTCGCATTCCTATGTCTGACGCTTCTCTGGAAAATTCTGATGGCGCTTCCTCTTCATTTACATCTTGATATTCATCATCCATAATATTAGGTGTATTATCGTCTACGTTGTAGTGGATGCACATGTTATGCAATGCGCATACCACATTAATTATTTGTACCACTTTTTGGGGCGAATAATGTAGTTGGCGAGGACTTAGCAGGCATCGAAATCTATTTTTCAAAACGCCGATGACTCTCTCGACTATGTTGCGCGCTTTACTGTGGGTTTTATTGAAGGCGCTTTCTCTACTTCCTGCCACAGGAGAATGGAATGGTGTAATTACCCTGCAGGGAAAGCTACCAGTTGTGAACCAGAATGCTACCAGTTTGCGATTCAGCCCAACTAGTTCACGTTGTATCCTTTTTCAATGATAGCGACTGGTATTTTTAACATGGCGGTGTCATAGGAGATGTCAATTGTCCGCTCCTGCATCAGCACGCTACCAGTAGAGATACTAGTAGCATCATACCAGTTGACGGGATAGACTGCCTATTCATCCCCCGTGAAAAGCATAAGTATGCCATTTTGCTCGCGGCGCTGCAACAGTGGCAATGGTCGACAGAGTAAAGCTTTGGCATGCCAAATCAAGAGATCCGAGTTCGAATCTCAGTGGGCGAATGTTTTTTTATTTTTTCTTTTTTTTTATTTGTTTATTTTTTTATTTATATCTCTTATGTAATTTTTAAATTTATTGTTTTAAAAAGAACAAAAAATTATTATGGTACAAGCTCAATAAAAATATTAAAAAAAAAATTATTTATTTTAATTTTTTTATGGTATATGAGTATTTAGGTTTTTTCCAAATCAAATTAAATTTGTGTACAATTTTTATTTTATATTTAAATTGAAATAATTATTTAAATTAATTTACTTACTTTACTTTAACAACCTCCACGCGCACTCGAACCTGAGATTTCAGGACCAGAATCGGTAGTCTTCACTCGACGCCACAGCCGACATTTGTGATGAAAGCAATTAACCACGTTTTAGTTTTGGGTATGCCTATTCAAAGACAGATGTCGCTGATCGCATAAGTTGTACGAAATCGCCGAAATGGTAGGCCGTCGCTTTAGCACATACTGGTTAGTGAACTAGTATTTATACTGGCT
>NW_016157358.1:275766-307302 GCF_001687245.7 Rhagoletis zephyria | reverse complement strand
AGTTGACTGCAGCATGTTCTTCCTCCTGAGACAAAAGTGCACCGGCCACTGAATCCATTCTGTTTTACTTAATTAAGGAAAAGCCTTTTCAAATACGATTAAACAATCTTTTTTAATTTCACTGTTCACTTGCGATTATATTTATTTTGATTTGTTTCTGTCAAAGCAGCTGATTAAGAACTTCGAATTTCACTATTTTAGTTGGCAACGCCGTTGATAGTTACGATCGGATTACAGCATACCAATTTTCGAATTTTCGGAACGGAGCTACGAATTCGTAACTACGAACTTTCGGATTACAGCATAGGGGTGAATGTCTTCATCATTGTCTATGGAAAATCAGACACAATGGCGAAAACAATTGTCTTTGTGTGAATGTATTTGTGCAAAAGTGTGAATGTATTACTATTGTATTGGCAAAACCCAGTAGAACTTGGGAGCATCGTACGATTGCTCGGTGAGTATACGAATACTCCCCATTGCTCCCTATGCTTCTTTATATAAGCATGTCATTTTGTATACTCCCTTTAACATTGGATGTCCTAGGAGGGGGAGTAATCCCTTTTACCTCCTAAACGAGCAATCGGGGAGCACACACAGAATTATCATCCCACAAACCTTGTAATGGAGCAATACGGGAGTACTCCCATAGTTACCTCCCAGAAACATCCCAAAAAGACAACAAGGGAGCGCACATAGAAAACATCCCATATTCCTCCCGAACGAGCAATAAGGGAGTGCTCCCATTAGACGCATCCCGAAAGCCTCCTATAGGAGTAATAGAGCAATGATAAGAAACATTTTAAATTAGCCAAAAAGATTTTGCTATTTATTAAATTTTTTATTTAACTTTTTAATCACGTGCATTTGTGCAATTTTACAAGATCGTAACAGATAAAAGTACGAGATCAGATAAATCATAAATGATACGTCTTACATAATTGCTTAATCTATATATTAATACGCTAACATAAATTTTGTCTCCGTTCGTTTGGCGATTCTACCGAACCGATTTCAAAACCGAACAACACCGTTGGAAAGGCATTTTTCCGTAGATGAGCAGAGTTTTTATGATTTCACAATTGGTTGAAAATTACGGCCACAACCGTTGCTTAAACATTTTCGAATTGTGTATAGATGTTGCTGCAACATGTTCAATTTGGCATGTTTCCCCTGTTGTTTCACTACACATTTGAAATTAAGCTTTGAAATAAAGATAAATATAAAGATGGAGAAATACATGAGAACGATGAAGTGAAAAAAGCGGCAGTAAATTGTCAAATTCAAGGGGAATAATGCACATGGAAATGGTTCTCAGCGGTTTAGCGGTTTGAGAATAAAAACAAAAACAAAGATGCCTAGAGGTACAGGCAAAAATGAAGATCAAAGCAAATTTAAACATTTTAAGTTAAATGTGAAGAGGAATATGCAAAAATAAAGATAAATATGAAGAAAAGGATGAGGTTGAATATCGATATTGTTATCGATATAAAACCCGATATTTCTATCGATATAATAATCGACATTGCTATCGATAAAATAATCGATGTTGTTATCGATACTGTTATTGATTAAATAACAGCTATTGTAATCGATATAATAATCAATATAATAATCGATATTGTTATCGATGCAATAATGGATATTGTTATCGGTATAATAATCGACTAAATAGTTGATTTATATTATTATCGATATGTACAATAATCGATACTGATGATTGTTATATTTAACGATGAATTATTAGATTTTGCAGTCGTTGTATTTTTCTATATGTTTATGGATATTGTTATCGGTATTTTTATCGCCACAGTTATCAACAGGGTTATCCATATAATAATCGGAACATGGAATGTGATCACATTAAATGACATCACATCACATTATATCACATGATATGAAGAGACATCACATGATATTACATCACATAATATGATATCACATCACACGATATTACGTGAAATGACATCATATGAAATGACATCACATTATATGGCATGACATCACATGACTTGGCATCACATGACTTGGCATCACATGATATGTCATCGTATGATATGACATGGCATTACATGTCGTGGCATCACATGATATGACATCATATGACATGACATCAGAGGATATGACAACACATGACATGACATCCTATTACATCACATAAAATCACGTCACATCTTATCACGTCATCGCACCTCATCTCATCTACGTGAATAGAAAAAGAAAAGGATATAAGCAAAGATGTGAAAGATAAAAACAAAGATGAAGACCAAGGTAAAGTTACCGATTTCAAAACCAAAAACACCGTTGGAAAGGTAATTTTCTGTAGATGAGGAGAGTTTTTATAGTTTCGAAATTGGTTGAAAATCGTCGTTTAAAAATTTCCATATTTGTGTATGGTTGTTTTTGCAACCTGTTCAATTTAAGCTGTTTCGCATTTTGTTTTACTTCGTATTTGAAATTAAACTTTGAAATAAAGATAAATATGAAGATGAAGAAACAAGTGATAACGATGAAGACAAAAAAAAGGTAAAAGTGAAGACAAAGACGAAAATTGAGATAAAGGCGAAAATGGAGACAATGAGAAATACATAAGAATTAGGTTAAAAGATAGGAATCGAAATAAAATCAGCCATAAAGGTTACTGAAATTTATCGAATCATCGAAGTTTATAATTATCGAAATTTATCCATGCTTATTAAGTTATCGCAACGTATCGAATTATTCAAACTGATCAATGTTTACTGAGTTGTCGAAATTTATAGACACAGAAACTTAGTTGTCCAAATTTACGGATAGTTATCGAGCTATAAAAACGTGTGGGATTAACGAAATTTGTCAAGTTAAAGAAATGTATCAAGTTATCGATATTTATTGAATTATCATTATTTATAGACTTAACAAAATATATCGAGGAGTCGTAATGCATGGAGTTCTTTCAACTTACAGAGTTATCGATAATTATTGATCTACTGAAATTGGTTGGTTCAACAAAGCAAAGTTTATGGAATTTTCAAATTTTTTATCGAAATTTCAAGGTTATATTAGCTTATTGATTTATCACTGCTTATCGAATTTAATCGTCTTACCAGAGTGTAACGAGTTATCAAAATGTTTAGATAGTTTTCGAAAAATGTGGAGATGTCAAAAGTAAAAATTTATAAAGGTATCCAAAGTTTTTACATTTTTGAGTTATCGAAATTTATCGAGCCATCGAATTTCACAGTTATCGAAATTGGTCGAGTTAACGAATTTTGTTGAGTTATCGAATTTTAGTGTTCTTGAAATTCATCGAACTATCGATATGTATTAAATCATCGAAATTTATCGATAAACTTGAGTGTATCGGGCCAATTCCAAGTCCTGCCGAAGTCCTCCAAAGACCTTCTCAGATAAAAAAAAAAGTTACGTTTTAGCAGAAGATTTTCCGGTTAGTTAATTTGTATCGCTACGTGTTAAGTTAGAAAACCTCTTCAAGGCTTCTAAAACTAGAAAAACTGTCGAATTTCGACAGTAACTGGAACTCTAGTTTAAAATTATATTGCAGAGAAATCGTATGAAAGTAAAACATAATAACAACAAAACGGTAAGATAAGATTTGAATTATATGCACCTATATGCACATATAAGTATATACTCGTATATGATTTCCTGGGTGTCAAGGATGCTTGCCTGTTCAGGAATCCACCAAGCGGGGAAATTGTGAAGGTGACTTTGCTTATCTGACATCTTGGTCACCCATGCGATGTTTAAACCCGGGGGTCACACTTAAATGCAAACACTAATTTGCGCAATCTGAAAAGTATTTACCGGTATATTTATAAGTAATACAATACTTAATATATTTAAACAAAAGTTGAGGTACATACCAACGGACTTTTATTAAAATCTGTGTCCTATCCAAATTAGATTATTGTGTCCTCCTTATGCGTCTATAAGAAATATTTTCTGTTGGTTTTTTTTCTATGATAAATTTTTCCGAAAACACAAAATTTATTTTTAACGAGGTTAGCATTGCTCTCCTATCAATCAAAAAAAATACTCTTGGATTTTTCGCTTAGGAGACATCACTTTTTAATCCTAAACAAGTAATAACGGAGTACAAAACCGACAAATCTCGCTTATTACTCCCAAATTATGCCCCAGGGAGCATTCTTTAATTGCTCGCTTAAGAGATCTCTCATTACGCTCCTAAGCGAGCAATACAGGAGGACAAAAGCGACAAATCTCGGTCGGTTTTGTCCTCCTGTATTGCTCGCTTAGGAGCGTAATGAGAGATCTCCAAAGCGAGCAATTAAAGAATGCTCCCTGAGGCATGATTTGGGAGCAATAAACGAGATTTGTCGGTTTTGTACTCCGTTATTACTCGTTTAGGAGCAAAAAGTTATGTCTCCTAAGCGAGAAATCCAAGAGTATTCTTTTTGATTGATAGGAGAGCAATACGCACCTCGTTCAAAAGAAATTTTGTGTTTTCGAAAAATTTATCATAGAAAAAAACCAACAGAAAATATTTCTGATAGACGCATAAGGAGGACACAATAATTTAATTTGGATAGCACACAGATTTTAATAAAAGTCCGTTGGTATGTACCTCAACTTTTGTTTAAATATTTTAAGTATTGTATTACTTATAAATATACCGTTAAATACTTTTCAGATTGCGCAAATTAGTGTCAGCATTTAAGTGTGACCCCCGGGTTTAAACACCGCATGGGTGACAAAGATGTCAGATAAGCAAAGCCACCTTCACAAATTCCCCGCTTGGTGGATTCCTTAACAGTCAAGCATCCTTGACACCCAGGAAATCATATACGAGTACATACTTATATGTGCATATAGGTGCATATAATTCAAATCTTATCTTACCGTTTTGTTATTATTATGTTTTACTTTCATATGATTTCTCTGCAATATAATTCTAAAATTAAGCAATTATGTAAGACGTATCATTTATGTTTTATCTGATCGCGTACTTATAACTGTTAAGATCTTGTAATATTGCACAAATGCACGTGATTAAAAAGTTAAATAAACAAGTAATTTTTAGCAAAAAAAAAACCGACTTCAACTCTCATATAAAAAAAAAAATATATATATATATATCTCATGATCCACTAATCGGATCTTAACTTTCGGGATTCCTTTAATGGGAGCACTCCTTTATTGCTCGTTCGGGAGGAATATGGGATGTTTTCTATGTGCACTCCCTTGTTGTCTTTTTGGGAGGTAACTATGGGAGTACTCCCGTAATGCTCCATTAGGAGGTTAGTGGGATGATAATTCTGTGTGTGCTCCCCGATTGCTCGTTTAGGAGGTAGAAGGGATTACTCCCCCTCCTAGGACATCCAATGTTAAAGGGAGTATACAAAACTACATGCTTAAACACAGAAGCATAGGGAGCAATGGGGAGTATTCGTATACTTCCAACGGAGTACTCACCGAGCAATCGTATGATGCTCCCAAGTTCTACTGGGATGTAAACGCCGGGTAATGGAAGTACCCACTAGAACTTGAAGGGAGATCTCCCAATGTGAGGAATAAAAGAGTACTCCCTTTGACCTGATTTCGGAGCAATACGAGAGATTTGTCGGTTTTGACCTCGTTTATAACTCCTTTAGGAGTCAAATAGGATATCTCCTAAGTGAGCAACAAAAGAATACTTCCAGAGACATGATTTCGGAACAATAAGCAATATTTGTTGATTTTGTACTCCTTTATTACTCGCTTAGGAGCTAAAAGGGAGATCTCCCAAGTGAGCAATAAGAGAATACTCCGTGAGGCATGATTTCGGAGCAATAACTGAGATTTGTCGGTTTTGTACTCCGTTATTACTCGCTTAGGAGCAAAAAGCGATGTCTCCTAAGCGCGCAATCCAGGAGTATTCCTTTTGATCGATAGGGGAGCTATACGCACCTCGTTCAAAACCATTTCGTGTTTTTGGAAAAACGTATTATGAAGAAAACAAGACAGATATGTAACTTATACACACATATGTACATACATAATTGTTATTGAAAAATAAAAATGAGGAAATAATAAAATAAATTGGGCAGCCCACATTGAGGTCCATCGGTATTTATGACAAAATTTGTTTATACTTTTTAATTATTTCATTATTTAACCGAAACTGCTTTTCAGATGGCGGTGTCAGCGCTTAAAATGATCGAGTTCTTACGTTTCTTCCCCTGTTCAGTCCAGAACTTTTATTGGGTTCGAAATCCATTAGCCATTAATAGAGTTTGTCATTAAGTCTGAGTATCTGTCTGAGTATGCAAATACCTTCAAGTATTAGTTTTAGTTTCGTCTGGCATGATATTTATCAAAATAAACGGCATTTGACAAATCGCCTAGGTCTGTATGTGGTAATCAGAATTCTCTGATACCTGCTCTTTGATGCGCTTCGTTTCTGTGGACTCCCAGGTGAATACCAATCCCAAACATACCTTCATCGTACCGTTTTAAGTTTATAATCTTTAGCTTTCATAAATTTTTCTGTACTATTATTTAGTAAGCATTATTTTGCATGTTCTACCTGTTTATTATTGTAAGGTTTTATATTAATACGCGCATGCGATAAAAAATTAAATAGATGGATTGCGTAAATAGCAAAATCTTTTTAGCCTATGTAATGGATCGTTAAGGAGCAATTAGGGAGTACCCTCCTACTACTCCATGAGGAGGAATTTGGGAGTATATAAACCTTCTTTTATTACTCGTAAAGGAGGTTTGCGGGATGTTTCTTATGGGAGTACTCCCGTATTGCTCGTTTGGAAGGAATGTGGGATGTTTTTCTTTGTGCACTCCCTTTTTGCCTTTTTGGGAGGTTATTCTGTGAGTACTCCCGTATTGCTCGTTTGGAAGGAATGTGGGATGTTTTTCTTTGTGCACTCCCTTTTTGCCTTTTTGGGAGGTTATTCTGTGAGTACTCCCGTATTGCTCGTTTGGAAGGAATGTGGGATGTTTTTCTTTGTGCACTCCCTTTTTGCCTTTTTGGGAGGTTATTCTGTGAGTACTCCCGTATTGCTCGTTTGGAAGGAATGTGGGATGTTTTTCTTTGTGCACTCCCTTTTTGCCTTTTTGGGAGGTTATTCTGTGAGTACTCCCGTATTGCTCCCTTAGGAGCTTTGTGGGATGCTATTTATGTGTGTGCCCAAAAATAGCCCAGAAATCATCCCCGTACTCAACAAAATGGGTAATAGAGAGCGAAAATTGGAACGTATTGGATCGTAAGTGACTTCTTCTTCCTGCCCGAAACAGCCCGGACTTTTTGTCCGGGTAAAAATGGATAAAGTGTCAAAGTGCATATCAGCTGTTTTGTGTTTACATGTTGCCTGCATTTACTTGGTGCCTTTAAGGAATTGTGAATGGCCTGTTGATGTATTTTCAACCTTTAATACTTAAAATCATGATTCAATAATACAAGGTTGTGTAATTTGTGACAGCTAAAATTTGACACTCCTTTATCTAGATTTGTATTTCAGAAGTAGAGAAAGGGGAAGAATGTGATCGCCTTTTGCGAAAACGGTTATAGAAAGGTACTGCAAAAAGTACGCAAAATATACAATTAGAAGTAAAATTTGTAGTATTTATTCTATGCGAATTTGCAATATATTTGGTGCTTTAATGGAAATACTAAACAATACATAAATATGTGCATTTTTGATTTAAGTTATTCATCATTTCCTGGAACCGACCGTTCAGCTATGCAACAACGAAAACTGCAGATCAATAGAACGTTTTATGCTCATTTCAACCATGCCAATGTTAAAGTTCAGTTTTTAGATTTTTTAAATATTAATATCTTTCGAACTGTAGGTATAACCGATAAAAAAAACTACCACCATAAAGATAATTAATTTGTCTTTCAGCTGATGTACATAACTTATAGCTTCTTTTATTTTTAAACCAAAACCACTAAAAAACGAACAACTGTTATTTTTTCATGAAATAATCTTAAAAAAAAAGAAATTTATATTATTTAGAAAGTTCAAGTTATTATCTTTAATTCGATACTACATATTTTATCATGATGTACTTTTGGGTTTCAACAATTTAGTGATAATAAAAAATACAAATAAACAAAGCAAATAAACCTCTTTTATCTTCGTTATTTTTTGCCTGCGCCAAATAAATTTGGTATCGTTGTAATCAGCGTAAAAAGTTCAACCAATCGGCATTTTTGGCTATTTTATAGCTAAACGGTCACTATTCTACACTTATTCTAGAAAATTACGCAAACGAAGGTGATGCCAATGAATATTTAGTATGAAGAATTTTTGGTTTTACTACTAATATCACTAGAAACTGTAGAGTAAGCAACATTCTGCACAAGTAAAGGAGCCGATTTTATGTGTGGGAGCGAGAAAACTGTTTTATTACAAAACCTTTCTATTATTGAATCATGACTTAAAATCAAATTTGTGAAACAAAAATTAAATTTCCAAGAGTTTACATTTAAGTGACAAAAACAAAAACAACGCGAATCAGCTGTTTCTCAAATTCTGGACACGAAATGTGGTTTATTGCGTTCCCGTACTTCTGGATTATGTTCCATTTTTGAGAGCAAACTTTTCGCTTATTCTCTAATTACTGGATCCGCTCCGGATTGTTAGGGAAAGAACCTAATGCAATCAATAGATCCAAGGCGAATTTATACAAGGTGGTGTTGTCCAATCAGCTGATTTCTTCTTCTTTCCTTCGCCTTACATATATTTTGTTTTTGCTTTTACTGATTTGACAGCATGCCCCTGAATAGCAACAACAAAATACATGTAAACTTTGAGGCGAATTGAGATTTGACATTTTGCCCCTGATACAAAATACATATGGTTGTTGTTTGTTGTATTCTTGCTACCACCTTGTATAAATTCGCCTTGAATAGATCCTTACGAATTCGCCGCGATTTGGTACGATTCTCCTCGTGCAATATAACCATGAACCAAAAATACAAGATCACGCCTTCTTCTTAGTAGCCCGTTATAATCGCATTTAGGAAAAAAGTTGGGCGACTTTGACATTAGCCGTTTGTTTACAATTGTTCGTTGTTTACAATTTGGTGGTGGCTTTTTACTGCAATTTTCTTAATTTTCGCTTGTGACAACGTGTGCACACATAAGGTAAAGAATAATTTAATACAACGACATGATTTATAGAAGAATTTGCATAATAAAAATGATTATTCATGCGTTCAACAATTACGCGGTTTTTTTGTTCTCTTCGTTGTTTACTTCTTACAACAAAGATGGCGTCGAGATTTCAACAGCTAGAAAATAACTTTTTTCTTTCTTTCGGGAAGGCGTGATCTTGTGTCTTTCGTTCATGCAATATAACCAAGGCACTAAGTAAAGCGCTGGTTATACTTACATACATTGCAAGTGCAGGGCATAGAGAAGCAGCGCATGTGAAGTAGTGGTGTAATTATCAGTGTTGCCAACTTTTCATTTTCAAAAAGCACCAAAAACTTGGAAAAAAAGCGTTTTATCAAACTAAAAGCACCAAATTTTTTTTAATCAAAGGATGCTTTTTTCATAACAGTTTGTATTTAACAAAAACAAAAAAATTAAAAATATTTACAAGGATGCATACATAAATTAATAAATAAAACTTTTTCGCTCATAACGATTGGAAAAGCCACATGCTATAATGACTCATGCTTACGACGTAATACCGAAGTACTGCACATTAAAACTAAAATTAAAATTAAAAAAATATATCTCAAGAAAGAAAAATCGAATCCCAACAAACGAAAATCATGCCCTAAGTAGAAATGAGCAAAAAAAATTATGTTTTCATTATATAACCTCAAATATCGCAAAACACGTGTTCTTCGTAATCTGGGGGTAGAATATCTAAAAATTCTAGTACTAGAGCAATTGTGCGGCCAGATTTGGATTCAGCACCAAGAAACGATGTGTTTTACTCAGGTGGTACAAAAATAAAAATTTTTACAAATAATTAGAAAAGAACAAAAGAAATACTTAACTTACACGCATATCTACTAGCATTTTCAAGGCGAATAGAATTGAACAAGGTGGGTTTGCAAGTTCAACCTTTTATCAATCATGGTTGTATTTAAATGCATTTCAATTTGTAGATTTTTNTTACTCAGGTGGTACAAAAATAAAAATTTTTACAAATAATTAGAAAAGAACAAAAGAAATACTTAACTTACACGCATATCTACTAGCATTTTCAAGGCGAATAGAATTGAACAAGGTGGGTTTGCAAGTTCAACCTTTTATCAATCATGGTTGTATTTAAATGCATTTCAATTTGTAGATTTTTTAAATTCAGTGCTGCCACAGCTTTGAATATTTAAAAATTATTTCAGGTCTTAACTATATCGGAGTAACTTGAGTTCAAAAAAAGCACTAAAAAAGGCAATAGGCACTAATAATTTTTTTATGCGTTTTAATTTTCAAAAAGCACTAAATCTAGTGCTTAAAGCACCAAGTTGGCAACTATGGTAATTATACACGGCATAGAGCGCATAATTTCCCAGAATCAGCTGTTCAGTGTAATCAGTTAGACTGTTCCACCAGTACTCCAGCATTTAGTTAGATAAACATAACTGAAGAATGCTTATTTATAGCTTAAATGAAGTCGACGCTAAAGTTAGTTGCTGCTTTTTGTCATAATTTTCAATGAAATGGCGGCAACTAACTTTATAATTGACTTTGTTTCGAATATAAATATGCCCCAGTGTATGTACAAGAACGACTTCTCAGTAATTCCTGTAAATCTGATGGGTACTGGAACAGACTAATGAGGGCAATGAGAGTGGCATCTCTCTTTGAAAATGTCACATAGCGAAAAATCAAAATTCTCCAGACTTAGCTGTCATGCCCTGTCATGCGCTGCGTAGGATAATCGCTTGTATACAAAGCTCATTAAGCAGACTCGATATGTGGCAGTACTCATGTTATGCGCTGCAGCACAATGCAAGTATAACCAGCGCTTAACGTACGCACTTTTGTTTGCTAAATGCATTTATTTAAGTTGAAAGAAGGCAAATTCCTTTGTTCGGCATTTCTTCTTACTCGCTTTCTATCTTCCAAGGCGAATTCATATATTCTTATCACGAATTCATAAATTCATGTGGTAGCAAGAGTATAAAAACTTAAAATTACCTTATCACGTTTATGCGTAGCCCAATTCACGAAATCATTTCACGAATCTGAGTAAAAACTCAGTGCACAAAATCCATTTCGCGTATAATTGAAATCATGAAATAGTGTTCATGCACTCAGTTTATACTCAAACGCATGCAATGATTTCATGAATTGGCCTACGCGTAATGGTTGTAAATGGCAGAATGAATTACAACGCACACATTATTCTGACATAACGCAAACCTTAAACGTTGCGACCGTTGGTTCAGATCGATCCGCAATCAAGTCGGACGTTTTGCCCACAAACATTGCAATTTTGCGAGCAGTCTCATTTTTACAATTTCATACTTTCGGCTTACATTTATAAAATTCAACGAAAGCACGTATGTATATACATATTTCGGCTGAGTTTTCCATTATGAGTTATTTAGGGCCACTTGCAGAACAGCAGGTTATCTATTTAACTCGAAGTTTACCGGTTAAGTTGATAAATTGGCTTGCACAATCTATGATTAGGNGATCCGCAATCAAGTCGGACGTTTTGCCCACAAACATTGCAATTTTGCGAGCAGTCTCATTTTTACAATTTCATACTTTCGGCTTACATTTATAAAATTCAACGAAAGCACGTATGTATATACATATTTCGGCTGAGTTTTCCATTATGAGTTATTTAGGGCCACTTGCAGAACAGCAGGTTATCTATTTAACTCGAAGTTTACCGGTTAAGTTGATAAATTGGCTTGCACAATCTATGATTAGGAGTAAAATTAGAGTTAAATCGTTAAATATTTAGCCCAGAAATTTTCGAAGGTTAAGTTTCTAACTCTACAGTAACAAGAATAAAAAAAAAAATTGAGATTTCAAAAATGTTTAATGTAAAAAATATTTCTGAACCCAGTAGAACTTGGGAGCATCGTACGATTGCTCGGTGAGTACTCCCTTGGGAGTATACGAATACTCCCCATTGCTCCCTATGCTTCTGTGTATAAGCATGTAATTTTGTATACTCCCTTTAACATTGTATGTCCTAGGAGGGGGAGTAATCCCTTTTACCTCCTAAACGAGCGATCGGGGAGCACACACAGAAATATCATCCCACAAACCTCCTAAGAGAGCAATACGGGAGTACTCCCATAAAATCCTCCCCTATACCTCCCAAAAAGACAACAAGGGAGTGCACATAGAAAACATCCCACATTCCTCCCGAATGATCAATAAGGGAGTGCCCCGAAAGCCTCCTGTACGAGTAATAAAAGAGCTTTTCATTGCCTCACATATAAGCTAAAAGATTTTGCTATTTACGCAATCGATATATTTAATTTTTTATTTAATCTCATGCATGTATACAATATTAAAAGATCTTAACAGATACCTATAAGTACGAGATCAGACAAAACATACATAAGTAATACTTATTACATTTTTGATTAATATTGGAATTCTAATGCGGGAAAATACATTCAAAGTAAAACAGAATAACAATAAAACGGTGAGATAGCTACATGATTTCCTTGCGTCAGGGATGCTTGGTGTTCAGGAGTAGGAGTGTATAAAACTTTCTTGTTTTAGCCACGATCAATGTGATGGTTACTTAGCCCATCTGATAGCTATGTCCCCCAGTAAAAGCTCTGGACCGGCATTATATGAACGTTAAAACCAGGTGGTCATACGTAAATGCTGACACTAACAACAACAACAACATTAATCTATTTAAACAGAAGTTGCAATACATACCGATGGACCTTCATTTAACTGCGTGCTATCGTCATTCAATTATTGCCTCCTCCTTATATTGTTTCTATATTAAATATTTTCTGTAGTTTTCCTTATGATAAATTTTTCCAATAATACGCAATTTCTTTTGAACGAGGTGCCTATAGCTCCCCTATCAATCAAAAGGAATACTCCAGGATTACTCTCTTAGGAGACATCGCTTTTTGCTCCTAAGCGAGTAATAACGGAGTACAAAACCGACAAATTTCAGTTATCGCTCCGTAATCATGCCTCAGGGAGTATTCTTTTATTGCTCACTTGGGAGATCTCCCGTTTGGCTCCTAAACGAGAAATAAAGAAGTACAAAATCGACAAAAATCGTTTATTGCTCCAAAATCATGGCACTGGGAGTATTCTTTTTTTGCTCACTTAGAAGATCTTCGATTTGACTCCTAAGCGAGTTATAAAGGAGGTCAGAACCAACAAATCGCCCCTATTGCTCCGAAATCAGGCCGAAAGGAGTACTCTTTTATTTCTCACATTGGGAGATCTCCCTTCAAGTTCTAGTGGGAATTGATATGTATATATGTACACACATACATATGTACTTATGTACATACCCTGAAGGAAATGTCGATAGTAAAACTGTACTGATTTAGTATTGACTTTGTCACCAGTACTACTGGCCAATTATACCCCAGGCAATGCTCTCTGCTGTAGACATTTAACATGTGCTAGTCATTGAGAATCCACCAGTGACGTTAGAACTATTAATTAGGTGGTTCTTATGGAACCACATGGAGACATTGGAACCAGTAATTCAGTACTACATGTTAATAATTGAGCGTCTACAATTTTGGAACTTTTTATTAGATTTCCTACTACTGACTATGTAGTTCTTATGGGATCATATGGAGACGTTGGAACCAGAGATTCAGTAGTACATTTTGATAACTGTAGTCAACACTTTTGGAACTTTTTGGAAGATTTCCATAATACTAATATTGCGGCGGGTACAAAATGTATTTAACAAAGTGTGATCGAAATGTACTATAATATCAAGTTCTTTGAATCGTTTGTTTATTTTATACAAAGAGTCAATCACACCTTCTTTAATACACCTTTTAAGGGTATAAGTCCAAACAGGTCCATTTATTTGGGTAAAATTAGATGCTTTATTTCAGAAACAAACGTAAAATTATTTTCATTTAAGTTAAAAAGGGCACAAGTTGTGCGTAACAGTCTTTAAACCCTCGGTTAACAAGTTACCTATTATAGCCGTAAACACATTGCCGTAATCCCGCAAACGCTTTTTGCCGAAAGATCCGTCGACATTGAAATTCATAATTATACCGTGGCCAAATACCTGATGTAGATTGCGTTCAGCGTTACCACCGAGAAGTAACTTGATTTGCCGTATCTATCATATATAAAGCGGAAAAGTAAAATTTTTTATTCACTTCGTTTCACGGTAAAATAAAATACATACTTACATATGGATCTGCTTGCGTAGCTAACATAGTGTCAAATTCTTTCAATTTTTCCTCGGTATTAATTGGAAAAATGCCCATTATATTTGAGCAAACTGCATTTTGGGCAACTATGCGATCCAATAAAACTTTGTGTTCCGCCAAAATATCAAGTAAAGTATTATATTGCTTTTGAGCAGCATCTGTGAAAATATACGTACACTAATAAGATACATGCATACAGTTTCTCACAAAATTTCATCAGGGGCTCAAACTAAAACCAACAGCCAAAGTTTTGAAGAAAAACCTTTTTCAAAGCTTCTGGCTCTTAATGCTGGAATTTTCAAAACATCTGCATTCTGATTCGAAAACATCTGCGAAAAGCATGAAGCACTATGGACTCGCCACTTTGACATGGTTTATTATCTTCAATTCCCGTGCAGGCTTAACACCAATTTTTTAACAAACCTTTACATAAGTCAAATTTTTTTGATAGTTCTTCACAGCTGTGACATTTTTGATTAACTTGAAAAATAAGAAAATACTTATGTTATCAGTATAGTATATAATGCTTAACTATAAAAATTACCTGGTTGGGGGAAATACTTCAGTGTTCCTTTGGAAAGTTGGGCATTATGGCTCGACATTTTTCTGAAGGCAGCTGTGTAGAATTGGAATTATTACAAAATTGCTATCATAAGGTAAGCATAGAAATTTGTACTGAACATCTTTCTTTAAAAATCTTTCTTTTTCACCTAAACGTAGATTTGTTTTGAAAATACGTAATTCACAAGAATTGAGAGGCTGTTGGAAAAAATTCTCGCCGTCCTTCAACGTAGATATCACATTCTTTTACTATTGCTTCAATTTTTACAGGAATATCTGCTTTAACAGAAAAAATATTATTAGGTTCTTTGCAAGAAATTAAGCAATCATTGACAAAAGCTTTTACAATAGCACCTCCTTTGTACTTGAAAGTTTTCTTTTTTAGTTTCAACATCGAGTTGTTCTTTCTGCACAATTTGTTGATGAATCGACGATGGTTTTCGAACATGTCTTTTTAAAATTTGAAGTTTATTTTCAAAATCGTATGCCGAAAAAGACGTGAGAGGTCCATACGTTTCTGCGCTAGAAGCTATGTGCAATAGATTGTGTACATTAAAAGAGACACTGTCTGGGCCGAATACAACAGGGAAATTTTGAACAAATAATTTAAGTATTTCATTAGCTGTATTTACATTATTGTAAATATGTCGTGAATTACTCAGTAGTCTATAGGCGCAATGTAACAGCAAAAATTCATAGAAAATGTCTTTGTGCACGTTATTGTGAAGTACAACAACTCCTGTATAGGCGAGGAACTGACGAAATTCAGTGGCCTTCCAGTTATGTATTGCATCAAATGATCTAGGTTTCCGTGGGAACTCCTTGGGGAAAAATTTTCTTAATTTCACTAGTTCAGAAGATATTTTGGATATATTTGCTTTTGGAGTCGTCTCTTCTGTTCTATTCTTAATGATTCGAATAAGCATTTTTCTTGTAACTCCAAGATCGATAAGGTGCCTGCTGTCTAAAGGAGTTTGCGTTACCATATTAAATCCTATTTCTTCAAGGGGAGTTTTTTCATCTTTGAATTTGTGGCTGTGGTGATTTGGATATTTTCTTAAAGAAAAGTCTGCGTCGGAAATTAAAGTGCCACTAAAAGTACTATATGTTAGCACATGGCCAACTTTCTTCGATACTTGTGTGCACTTAGTGCAACCATGCGATGCAGTATGTCCTGGGACACCACAAACAAAAGCTTTAGCCGGCGTGTCGCATAATAAACAGCGGAACAGAATATTAATTTTCTTATCACTCAAAATCAATCCATCTTTTAGCGCAAGCACTTCCTCAATAAAATCTTTTAAGAAGTCTTTAACACAACACGGTTTGGTATCGCCTACATATATTCCTACAGGAAAAGGTTTCACTTTCTCTTTTAAATTAACTATTTTCAAAAGAATTGTCCACAACTGGATTCGCGAAATTTTAAATAATGGAATTCCGTCAATATTTATATCCAGTTCAATTTCTTCATATTTTTTTAAAACGTCTCCAACTTTTCTTAGCTGAGTTTCAATTCCTACGTGACAATAACTTCCTGGGAAAACTTTTCTGATTGAAACTTGATGCTTTTTGCCCAACAATGCTGCTGCCGAAAGTGGAACCTCCAGGCCTTCCTCCTGTAATATAGCCAGCAGCTTCTCCAAACAATTTCTGGAAGGACCTGTTTCAACATACCACTTCTTTAACTTTTCGCGCAAACTATATTGTGGAGTAGACAAATCTTCAAAAGACTGCACAAAATCTTCAACAGGCTCCGCAAAATCTTCAACAGTCTCCACACAACCTCTAAAGTTAGAAATTTCGCTAATAATTGTTGCCTCTTTTTCGTTGTTTCTATTTCTATACAAAATTGATTGCTTTTTCACAAGTCGTTTGTAATTTCTTTTGCTCATGATATAATTATTTAAAATTATACGCTTATTTACTTTTTAAATTCAATTTTCTTCGCTTTTTTATCAAAAACTAAAAACTTGCCCTGCGGCCACGTGTATTTTCAACAAAACAAATTGACACAATAAGAAAATCAGCTTTTGCAGCTGTCAAAAATGTCTCTACCTATCAAAGGCAAAGTAAAAAGTATAGACATTTCGTTGACAATGTCACCCAAAATAGTTGACTGAAGTGGTGACTCGCAGACACTTGACTCCAAGCTTCCTTCAGGGTATGCACATATTCATTTTCCGCCTTCAACTCTGAGGTTTTGGCCAGTCTTGCGTGAAAAATATATGCCATTAAAATGCACCAAACGTATGCAGTGCCAAATTGAACCAACGGTCGCTACGTTTATAGCTTTTTTTAAGAAACACCGGGGCGAAATTTTCAACTGCTCTTGTAACACCATGATTCAATAATACAAGGTTGCATAAATATTGACATTTGTGTCAATCGACTGCCTTGTAAGGTTGCATTTGAGAAGGAAAGAGAAAGCGGGTAACCATTTTATTCCCTTTTGTGAAAAGGTAGTAGGAAAAGTAGTAAGTAAAGTAATTAAATATATGAAGCGGATTCCACTGATCTACACAATAGACAATGAATTAACTTTTTTATGGTATAATAAACATGCCATATAGATATTAAAATCAAATAAATGAATATTCACATAAAATTCTGACAAAAGAAAAAGAAAAATTCTAAAGAAAAATCGTATCGACAAATATTCCCAAATATTCAAAATAAACCATGGTTGCATTGAAATTCCAGTATATATTAAACAAAATTAATGGAATTCAAACAAATCCTTTATTCAAAGGGACTATATGAAGAAATATACAAATAGTAATGATGTAATGATATAATGCATATAAATTAATCTATTAAAATTATATTTGTTGCATTTAAAAATTACATGTTAAATATCTTGAATCGAATTATATTTGTTTTTTTTACAAATCTCAACTTGTTAATAATGTTTTCTACTATTTTTTCCAATCAGTCTTGCTAATCATAATATTGGTTACATTTAAAAGTTACATCTTCAATATCGTAATTGAATTATATTTGGTTTTTTAAAAATTTAAATTTGTTAGTAATGTTTTCTACTATTTTTTCCAATCAGTCTTGCTAATCATTATATTGGTTACATTGAAAAGTTAGATCTTGAGTATCCTAATTTAATTACATTTCGTTTTTTAATTAAAATTTAATTTTAATGTTTTGTACTTTTTTGGGTGTTCTATAGACGAACCGTTAGTACACTAGACTTTTTCCACTTATTAAAACCTACCAATATATCGCACACCGTCTTCAAAAGAGTCACAACTCAAAATTTGTAATTTTTGAAATTATGCACAGAGCTTCTATTTAACTTTCAGCAAAAGCTGCAGAAATTTTTTTTATTATTTGTAAAAAAAAAACCTAAGGTAAAGTCGCCCTTGTCCATGTGATTACCATGTGCTAAAAAATAGTTTTTCGCATTTTCTTACAAACGTATTATTTGAGTTGTTACTCTTTTGAACACGGTGTGCGATATTGTAAAGGCCTTGCGCTAAAAGTGGGCTGCGCTACGATGATGTTGAGCTTGCGGTAAGGGAAAAGTTGTGCCTGCGATCAGATTAGAATCCTGGAAGTATATAAAAATCGCTGCACCAGCGAATGTAGAGGGACACGCAAATGATCCGGACCTTCACAAGAAAATATCTTTATTAATATTTGCACTTTCACTTTTATGGGATGGTATACATACTTGTAAATATGCAAAGGCTGCAACAGGGTGCAACAGGGAGAATCCCTGCACCAGCGAATGTGGACGGACACACAGATGATCCGGACCTGCACAAGAAAATATCTTTATTAATATTTGCACTTTCACTTTTATGGTGTGGTATTCTTACTTGTAAATATACAAAACTTTACTTGTTGTAAAACTCTAGTTCTTTAATACGAATTGTGCATAACTCTGAGACTCAGCAAAGAAATACATAATGTAAATTATTGTTTTAATTTAAAATATTTTCATTATTTTAGATTTTTTTGGCATACTTGAATTTGCGCAATAAGAAAATGAATTTCCACAAAACAATCGATGAAAATATGGGCAGTGTTGCCTGTTGAACTTTTTGTACGAACACAATATTTCTGCTTGTATTTTAGTAGTAGTAGTAGTTTCTATAAATCAAACAAGTAATTTTTAGCAAAAAAAAAACCGACTTCCACTCTCATATAAAAAAAAAATATATATATATATCTCATGATCCACTGATCGGATCCTCACCAGATTAGTATGGGACCACCTCTGAGACACTACCTTTCCGATGCAAAAAGAATTATCGAAATCGGTTGACGTGGTCCAAAGTTATGCGGTAACATACATAAAAAAAAAAAATAAATATTCCGACGAACTGATAACCTCCTCCTTTTTTGGAAGTCGGTTAAAAAGAAAGCAACACAGGCTAAGGCAAAATGCGGGAGCGAGACAACTGCCAGGTTACCCAACCTTGTGTTATTGAATCATGTTGTAACACTACCATATATGAGTTCGCCATGCTATCATCCTCACATATCGCACACCTACACTGAGGAAAAAAAATATTAAAATCAAATAGAAACGTAATTGATCTTACTATAAACGTCAACGAAAGTACTGTATATTGGTAAATATTCAATTTAATTACGCGCATATTAAAATGACCGCGTTCGTTCTGAAAAAGCATCCGTGAAGTGTATAATCAAGACAAAAACTAAAAAAAAATGTTTTAATTTGCGTGTTCCCGGTAGTGGAATTCGAACCCTGACTATCTCTGGGGGGCTACTCTGTAATGCGCTGCGAAAGAGAAATGCGATGCGATAGACAAATATGTCGTAAGAAATACGCTGTGGCGATTGCCTATCGCATCGCATTTCCCTTTCGCATCGCATTACACAGTAGCCCCCTGGATATCAACAAATTGTGGCAAGCATCTTTGGGCACTCAGGTACACCCAGACACAGTGTTGCCATTGTGCGACTAAAGGGGCAATTAGACCATTTTTACGAGCCAATACCCTTTGACCCGATTTTTTGAAAATTTTAATTTTTTTACCCTTTTCCAAAATTATGTGCGTTTTTTGCCCCTTCTTACCGATTTTTTAGGAAATGTTAACAGAGCCATGCTACTAAAAAAATAGTTTCTACTGTAAGCACGAAAAAATTAATCACTTAATACTTTTAAAGACCGAGTTGCAGATTTCTGTGTATGTTTGCAAATCTGTTTTGTGCAAAGCTTGTCCCGCTATTTTCTTTTTAAATTCAACATCAAAACGTTCTAGCAGCGCAAAGACTTTATAATACATGTAAATTTAATTTTGACTTTGGTTTTCAGATTTATTCTTTTACTAGCAAAGGAAAGCATAAATAATATGGTGACCCTTTTTTTCGTGAATGACCCCTTTTTCGTGACTTTCTGAAAATTCTAACGGCAACACTGCCCAGACATATAAATTTGCTTTCAAATGTTGAATACACAGTATATACAGTAATAAACCTTTTTCAGTACTCCTCGGGGGTAAAATCTGATCACGGTTGATAATGAGAAGGAGCATGAATTCTGCCGATTCAGAGTTGCATACAAATTTACTGTGGTATGAAAGGGAGCAACCACCGTACTATGACAGGTAATTTTGTAAACAAACACTTTTCTTATAATTATAAGAGATAACTGCTATTATTTTTTTGCAATATTCCGATATCCAGCGTGTAGCCAGAGGCAGTGGGATGTGAGCCTCACTAAAATCTACTCATCATGTTGGAGCAGCTCCGGGTAATGGACCATTGAATGTGCTGGCTGAACTTATGACCACCATAACATTCGGAGTCTACAAGCAAATGCGTGTCCTGAGTTTATACGGTAGTCATTCATAGCAATTACTATTGTAAGTGTGTATGATTCATTTTTATGACATTCTATACTTTGATGTTGATTATCTCTGAGGAGCTCCGGGTAATTGTCGCTCAAGCTTGGGTGTGCTTAATGAGCTCTCTGGGCGGATGCGCTGGCAGGCTTTAGAGTCTCTATAACTATTCCAAGCTTGTTTTGTTTTGAAATAAAGACTTAAATATGGTCGGAAATTTAGAATTTTCCATGATAAATTCACAAAATTCACGTTTTTCATAAAAATATAATCTTACAATGGATATTTTATTGATTTTAAACTTATATTTAGGAAAACTCCATTCAGTGCTATAATTACGATTTAAGTTTCCAGTTTAAAGAAACAGAGGCAATAATTATGTACTTTACTATCGACATTATTCTTAATTAAACATTGATATTATATTTAATCTACATTTTGTTCATAAATAACACAATTATATATATTTTATCCTCGAAAAGAGCTTTTTTTAATCATGAGGCGAACATAAAACAAGGTAGACTTCTAGATTATCTGAGTGATATCCTTCGATATAATAGTGAAACCCATTCGTATTTACTCAGGGCGAATAATAGCTTCAGGCTGCAGCTGTATAAAACGGAAAGGGATAAGAAGAACATCTTTTATAAGGGATTTAAATGTTACAATGAACTTCCAGCTCAAATAAAAAATTGTGAAAACGTCTGTACCTTCAAAAGGCTGCTACTTGATCACTGTAGAACATTGGCTATCAGATAGAATGGTCCGGCATGGAAACTAGTCCTTTCCATCCGTACTAGCTGGATGACTCTGGATCTAGTCCATTCAGATCACCTATAATATATGACATAAGAAGATCGGCATGGAAACTAGTCCTTTCCGTCCGATCAAATAGCGCGACTCTGGATTTCGTCCATTCAGATCGCCTGCCGGTAGAGAAGTTTATAAGAGGCGGCTTGGAAACTAGTCCTTTCCAACCGCTCAGTTGTGGCGGCTCTGGAAATTACACACTTAGACCGCATATCGTACGTGATATATTTACGGTACTGCTTGGAATCATGTCCATTCCAACAGCATCGAGAATATGCTATCTTAGTTAAATATACATGAAGNGTGGTATGAAAGGGAGCAACCACCGTACTATGACAGGTAATTTTGTAAACAAACACTTTTCTTATAATTATAAGAGATAACTGCTATTATTTTTTTGCAATATTCCGATATCCAGCGTGTAGCCAGAGGCAGTGGGATGTGAGCCTCACTAAAATCTACTCATCATGTTGGAGCAGCTCCGGGTAATGGACCATTGAATGTGCTGGCTGAACTTATGACCACCATAACATTCGGAGTCTACAAGCAAATGCGTGTCCTGAGTTTATACGGTAGTCATTCATAGCAATTACTATTGTAAGTGTGTATGATTCATTTTTATGACATTCTATACTTTGATGTTGATTATCTCTGAGGAGCTCCGGGTAATTGTCGCTCAAGCTTGGGTGTGCTTAATGAGCTCTCTGGGCGGATGCGCTGGCAGGCTTTAGAGTCTCTATAACTATTCCAAGCTTGTTTTGTTTTGAAATAAAGACTTAAATATGGTCGGAAATTTAGAATTTTCCATGATAAATTCACAAAATTCACGTTTTTCATAAAAATATAATCTTACAATGGATATTTTATTGATTTTAAACTTATATTTAGGAAAACTCCATTCAGTGCTATAATTACGATTTAAGTTTCCAGTTTAAAGAAACAGAGGCAATAATTATGTACTTTACTATCGACATTATTCTTAATTAAACATTGATATTATATTTAATCTACATTTTGTTCATAAATAACACAATTATATATATTTTATCCTCGAAAAGAGCTTTTTTTAATCATGAGGCGAACATAAAACAAGGTAGACTTCTAGATTATCTGAGTGATATCCTTCGATATAATAGTGAAACCCATTCGTATTTACTCAGGGCGAATAATAGCTTCAGGCTGCAGCTGTATAAAACGGAAAGGGATAAGAAGAACATCTTTTATAAGGGATTTAAATGTTACAATGAACTTCCAGCTCAAATAAAAAATTGTGAAAACGTCTGTACCTTCAAAAGGCTGCTACTTGATCACTGTAGAACATTGGCTATCAGATAGAATGGTCCGGCATGGAAACTAGTCCTTTCCATCCGTACTAGCTGGATGACTCTGGATCTAGTCCATTCAGATCACCTATAATATATGACATAAGAAGATCGGCATGGAAACTAGTCCTTTCCGTCCGATCAAATAGCGCGACTCTGGATTTCGTCCATTCAGATCGCCTGCCGGTAGAGAAGTTTATAAGAGGCGGCTTGGAAACTAGTCCTTTCCAACCGCTCAGTTGTGGCGGCTCTGGAAATTACACACTTAGACCGCATATCGTACGTGATATATTTACGGTACTGCTTGGAATCATGTCCATTCCAACAGCATCGAGAATATGCTATCTTAGTTAAATATACATGAAGTATTATATAGCTTAGAAGGAAAAGTGTAACAGGTTAACTTATTTTAAGCATTAATTTTAACTTTACCTTTATTATATATTGCAATACATAATTCAAATGTATATACGTGAATGTATATAGGTCAAAGGACTGTAATAAATAAATAAATAAATGCCCCACAATAAGTATTGCCGTGCTCGCAAAACGAAAACGCTCCTCACAACCCAAAAGTACTCCTCGGGGACCAATTGGTGAAAAACTGCGAAAAGGTTTATTACTGTATACACTGTGGTTGAATATCCATCAACACCACAGCACGCGATTTGTACGAACCCTGCAAAAAATTGTGCGACTAATCTCTAAAGAGAGTATTCCGAGATTACTCTCAATCGGGTACGATGGGGCATTAATTAGTCGCAACTAGTCTCATACGGGTAATAATGGAGGTAAGTTAGTCTCGACTCATCCCTTATGGGTATAATTGGAGATCATTTAGTCCCCAACTCATCTCTAACGGGTACTATTAACGATTTAATGATATGTACGCACTTAGTCAATGAAATTTCGTCTAACCAAACTGAGCAGCCCGGTTCGAATCTCAGGTGGCGCAAATTTTTATTTTTATTTTTTTAAAGTGACTAGTCGCTTTTTAGACCCTTTCGGGTATAAAGGTGAACAATTAGTCTCTTCATAGGACATGCTCGAACAAAAGCGAACAGTTCATTCCATATAAAGAGATCAAAAGTGCTATTAGTCGCATGTTCATTTGCGATTGCTCCCGGAGTCATCCCGGATTAGTCCCATTTTTTGCAGGGAATATACAAGTTAGCACACGCTTTGCTAGTTCCTCAACCAATAACCGCTGACTTGACACTTACGCTAGTTATTGACCCAAAAGCCAATAATAAGCTGTGACAAGTTAAAGTGAAATGCAATAAGTTAATAAACAGGAAACTGTTCTCTTTTTTATTAATATTTGCAAATTACATTGTGTTGACAAAAATAGCTGTGTCAACAGTAATACTTTAAATTCAATAATAATTCTTATTAATATTCGCAATTACATATTTACCCATTTCCGGTCGAGCGTCTGGTACATATTTCTAAACATAACTCACGTTTTGCAATAGTAATCAAAATTTTGTTATAAAAACTGAACAAATGTAAATTTAGTTTTTAAGTCTTAATCAAGCCTCCAATAAAGCGGGCATAGCCCTAGCCTCAACGTATTTCGTTTTATTTAGTGTCCCTCCAACAGAGAGGACACCAACTGGCGCCCAGGCGAATGCTCAAGTACACGCGCGAAATAAAATCCTTGTAAAGGAATAAAAGCAAGTTCTCAAACGTACGCGAAATAAAATCCTTGTAAAGGAATAAAAGCAAGTTCTCAAACGTACGCGAAAAAAAATCCGAGTAAACTCTAAAAGTCGTGTGTGAGCAAAACGGAAAACTGTGCGAAAATTAATATCCTGAAAAGAAAAACAAGTAAGGACTCGCGAACCCGAAAAGTGAAAGTCCTGTGAAAAGAAAAGGACCCGCGCCATACATTAGTATTCGCGTCTATAGCAGTGGGCCCCGTAGTAGCCAAAGCAAACCGGAGGTACAACGTACCAGCCCGCGGCATAGACAAATATAAAAATATAAATAAAAAAAAAAAAACATTGGTGAACAATATTTTTATACCCAAAGCAAACATTAAGAAAAGGGAAAAAACATTTGCAAAGCTCGAAAAAATTCGTGGAGCTAAAACAAAAAAATATATACAAAAAATCAACAAAAAATTTCTTCAGCGGGCCAAGCGCGCAGTGGAAGTGGAATAAAAGTTACGCAAGAAGAAAACCCTACAGCCCCAGAGCAATAATAAGACAAGCAGCAGCAGATCGGCAAAAAGAGAAGACAAGGAAACAGCGAGGAAAAATTAGCACCCACCACCAACGGCGCGGCATAAAAAAGGGTGGAATAAGCTAAAGATCGACACCTGTGAAGCAGAGGAAAAAGCGACTATTACAGCAAAGAGCATAAAAAAGGGTGGAATAAGCTAAAGATCGACACCTGTGAAGTAGAGGAAAAAGCGACTATTGCAGCAAAGAGCATAAAAAAAGGGTGGAATAAGCTAAAGATCGACACCTGTGAAGCAGAGGAAAAAGCGACTATTGCAGCAAAGAGCATAAAAAAGGGTGGAATAAGCTAAAGATCGACACCTGTGAAGCAGAGGAAAAAGCGACTATTACAGCAAAGAGCATAAAAAAGGGTGGAATAAGCTAAAGATCGACACCTGGGAAGCAGAGGAAAAAGCGGTATTAGTAAAATTTTTTTTTTAAGGTATATATGTATGAGCACCCAAATTAGGGTACTCAAATTTATATGACAAATTTATATTAAGCCACATTAGGGCCGAAAAATTATAAAGGCCGCGATTCACCACCGAAAGGGGGACCCTCCGGTTTTATAATAAATAATTATAAAATATATAAAATTATTTCAAATTAATCGAAATGGAAAACCCAAACAACCTAATTCGCCCTCCCACCCTTGCCCCTCCTCAGGCGGTAAATGATAGGCAGCTAAGAATAGATGACTTAAGGGCCTTAATAACTAACATAGCAACAGATATTTTGCAGCAACAGGGACCAGGAGTAGTACAGGCCACTCTCAATCCAAGTGCCTTTTTAAGTTCGGCAATAGACCAAACAATTGAGGAGAGGCATCGGGGTAATTTGGCAGATTTACATAAAATACCAGATGTAGTTAAGTGTCTCAAGGGTTTCTCCGGACGTCCTGGGGAATTTAATTCCTGGAAGAAGAGTGTAGATCGTATTTTGAGTATATACGATCCGTTGAAAGGGACTCCCAAGTATTACGGAATACTTAGTGTTATTCGAAACAAAATTATAGGAAACGCCGATACGGCACTAGAGTCCTATAATACACCTTTACATTAGTCGGCAATTGTAAAATGTCTAGCAATACATTATGCAGACAAACGGGATGTTTCCACTTTGGAGTATCAATTAACCAACTTAGTCCAAGGTAACAAATCCATATCAGAATTCTACCAACAGGTTTATGAGTACCTTTCATTAATACTTAACAAATTAGGATGTGTAGAAATGAGTAATGAATCTCTTCGCATGATGACTCAATCTTATAGAGACAAAGCACTTGATACATTTGTCAGGGGTCTGAACGGGGGCTTACCTCGGTTACTGGACATCAGAGAACCAGCTGATCTCCCACAAGCTCTTCACTTGTGCATGAAGCTGGACAACCAAAATTACCGAACAAATCATGCACAAAATATTAAAAAAGGACACCCAAATTCGGGAAAATATCCTACACACCAACGACCCTTTTACCCACAATTGGCTCACGAGCCACAAACGAATCAAACAAGGTGGAAGACCACAGTCCACCAACCAAAATCATTTTACTAATGCCCCCCAAGGCCACCGAAGCCTCAACAAAAACCAGAACCTATGGAGGTAGATCAAGAAAAATCAACTATATGAACAGACCACCTAAAAATCAGCTTCAGGGCAAAATACCGCCATCGGTCAACAATCAGCCACCAACCAAAAACCAAAGGACATTTCATATAGACACATCAGAAGAGGGTAACCAAACAGAAACCGAATATGATGAACATGCGGAATGCAATGACGTTCATTTTTTAGCATGATTAGCTCTTCGCTTCCATACATCGAAGTGAAGACGGAGAGCGGAAAAATTTTGAGATTTTTGATAGATACAGGTTCGAGTAAAAACTACGCGAAACCAAATTTAGCTAAGAAACGAATACAAAACGAAAAGCCATTCTATGCTAAATCAATTGTAGGAGATGTTAAAATAATAGAACACACCTACGTAAAGCTCTTTAATATAGAAGAAAAAATAAAATTTTATCTTATGCCCTTATTGAAATCATTTGATGGTATTTTGGGAAACGACACTCTAAGAGCACTAAAAGCAGTAATATATACAGCAGATAATAAAATGATTTTAGGAAATGGCCTTATGGTCAGACTTAAGCAGCAGGCTGCACAAAGCGTAAATACTATAAATATAAAAGAAGAGGGCTTATCCTCTAAACAAAGGGACATTATGAAAAATATTGTAAATACATATCCCAATCTTTTCTCCGAACCAGATGAAAAGCTAACATACACCACCAAGGTCTTGGGACAAATTAGAACATTAAATGACTCGCCTGTATATTCAAAATTCTACCCCTATCCAGCGTCTTTAAAGAACGAAGTAGAATTACAGGTAAAAAAATTACTAAATGATGGTATTATAAGATCTCCACACAATTCACCAGTATGGGTTGTACCTAAAAAACCAGATTCAGAGGGTAACAAGCAGTATCGTCTGGTAATAGACTATAGGAAATTGAATTCGGTTACAATGGCCGATAGGTACCCCATACCCGAGATATCAGAGGTCATTTCCAATCTTGGAGAAAGCAACTTTTTCTCCGTATTGGACTTGAAAAGCGGTTTTCACCAGATTCCTCTAAAGGAATCTGATATCGAAAAAACGGCATTTTCGATCAAATCTGGAAAATACGAATTTACTCGCTCACCGTTTGGGCTTAAAAATGCCCCATCCATTTTCCAGCGAGCTCTGGACGACGTACTTCGCGAGCATATAGGAAAATACTGTTACGTCTATATCGACGACATTATTATTATTAGTAAAACCGAGGATGAACACCTCAATCATATTACGAAAAACTTTGAAACCTTTGAAGAGGCTAACATGAAAGTCCAGCTGGACAAGTGTAAATTTTTTCAAAAGGAAGTTGAGTTTTTAGGATACATTATATCCCCAAATGGCATAAAAACCAACCCTGATAAGGTCAAAGCGATTGCAAATTTTCCGCAACCCACAACTCTAAAAGAGCTTCGAAGTTTTCTTGGTATGTCGGGATATTATCGTAGATTTATAAAAGACTACGCAAAGTTAGCAAAACCCCTAACATCCCTTCTAAGAGGGGAAGAAGGGCGAATATCGAAGAATAAATCTTCAAAAGTTAAAATAACTTTAAACGAAGAAGCCATAAGAGCCTTCAAAAACATTAAATTTTCTCTTACCTCTGAAGACATCATACTCGCATATCCCGACTACAATAAAAAATTTCAGTTAGTAACAGATGCCTCCAAATTTGCTATTGGAGCCGTCTTATCTCAAGACAACAAGCCGTTAGCGTTCATCTCAAGAACTTTAAGTAGAGCTGAAGAGCATTACGCGGCTAACGAAAAAGAAATGCTAGCCATAATCTGGGCTTTAAACTCATTTAGGAATTTCTTGTATGGATCAGCCAAGGTGGAAATCTTTACTCACCACCAACCACTCACATATGCGCTTAGCAACAAAAATAACAATTCGAAAATGAAAAGGTGGAAGGCAGCTCTTGAGGAATACTCTTACGAAATATTTTATAAACCTGGTAAACAAAACGTAGTGGCTGACGCCCTTTCGAGAATACCATATACAGAAACACAGGTCAACACCTTGTCTGAGGCAACAAATTCGGATGACAGTTCATCCCACAATCTAATATATAGTGTCGAAACACCTATTAACGCGTTCAAAAATCAGATATTCCTCAGTACCAACGAAGTCTCCACTTACCAGTTTAAGATAATATTTCCAACATATCATCGCCATATGGTTACTGAACCAGAATTCTCTCAGCAAGTACTTATCTCAACCCTTAAGAGATACCTCAACCCATCAGTGATAAACTGCATTAAAACGGAAGAATCCATAATGGGAAAAATACAAAAGTTATACCCGCTACATTTTAACAAATATCGCATCAGGTTTTCACAAGTAGAAGTTCTAGATATAACTAACGAAAAAGAGCAGGAGGAAATTATTATTAAAACACATAATAGAGCCCACAGGAATAGTAAAGAAAACAAAATTCAAATTCTAGAAAGGTACTACTTTCCTGGAATGGCAAATAAAATAAAGAAAATTATCAAAACATGTGCCACATGCAAAGAAAATAAGTACGAGCGTAATCCACCAAAACCACAAATACAGGCCACACCAATACCTCAGTTCCCAGGCCAAATAGTCCATATAGATATATTAATAATGGGAAAGCAACTTATTTTAACAGCTGTAGACAAATTTTCAAAATATGCAGTAGCAAAAGTTATTCGCTCCAGAGCAAGCGAAGACATAAGGCAACCACTGAGGGATATCCTTTTTACCTTAGTACCAGAAACAATAGTTATGGACAACGAAAGGTCCTTCAACTCAGAATCAATTAACTTCATGATAAATAACGAATTTGGCACTGAAATATATCGAACACCTCCATATACCAGCTCTTCAAACGGACAGGTAGAACGCTTTCACTCCACTCTACAGGAGATAATACGCTGTCTGCAAGTCGAAAAGAGCCACCGATCTTTTAGCGAATTATTGGAAAAATCCGTCAAGGAGTACAATTCATCTGTGCATTCAACCACAGGGAAGAGACCAATAGAAATATTTTTTGGGAGAAGAATTAGCAGTGACCCTAAACTTCTAGAGAAAGATAGACATGAAATCAGTAAAAAGTTGCAGGATAAGCAAGAACAGGATTTGTCTTATCATAACAAAGATAGAAAACCCCCAAGAATGTTCTCAGAAGGAGACGTCATATACGTAAAAATAAATAAGAGATTAGGCAATAAGTTATCAGCTAGATATAAGAAGGAAATCGTAGCAGAGAATTTTAACACAACCATAAAAACAAAATCAGGCAGGATAGTTCACAAAAAAGATATTAGACAATATTAAACCAGTAACCTTCAATTCCCACAGAAAATGCTATTTACGACAATATTGGCCTTGGCATTTGTACTCGGTGCGAACAGCCAACAAATAGACGTACAGGACCTGGCGAATAACAATGGATACATACCAATCAGGACAGGAGAACTAAAAACAATTAATCATTACGACAAGGTACTACACTTTATCAACTTAACCACATATGAAGACACGATGTTACGCATTACGGACAATATAAAAATTTTAAAAACGACCTCCTCGGAGGACAAGCAAGTTTTGGAATCCATCTACGAAAATTTTCTAATTCTAAAAGCATCCTCACCCGAAATCAAAACGAGGGTTAATTAACATATTAGGTAAAGGCTTACAATTTATAGCAGGCTCCATGGACAGTGACGATGAACGAGACATAAGGAATGCACTAGACCAGATGCATAGCAATGAACAGACAATATCAGACAACACAATCAAATTAACGTACTTTAACAATTTCTTAACGCAACAAATAGGAAATATTACGACCCACATAAATAGGCAACAGACATTTATAAGCGACTACATAAATACATTCATACACTCCACAATGAACAAAATAAAAACATTAGAAGACGACATCGAATTTATCGAACATACTTATAGAATTAACAACGACATAACACTCCTAAGAAACCACATAGACGACATTGAACAAATCATATTCTCTACTAAATTGGGCATAGTTCCCACCGACATAATGACGAAAACGGAAATTGACTTAATCACGGACTACGACAGCTATAGGAATATCAAGACAGCCGTTATCTTTCAAGAAAATACCATAACAATTACCTTACTTATCCCACAATTTTCCGCAAATATCCTATCCAAAATAAAATTTGAACCCCTTCCCAACACCTCGAATAAATCAATTCTTTTAAGCGAATACGAAGTACTTGCAGATAAGAATAATCATATTTACAGTTTAGATGTTAAGGATAATTTAGAGAAAAATTTAATTAGGAAAAATGATGAATGTCTCGTGAATATTTTAGAATTTAGGGAAGCCCAATGTAAGCTAGAAAATTTAACAGAATCCTCAGTAACAGAAATCGAAGCAGGAATACTAATACTGAAACACTTTAATGGAAATATATATCATGATTGCAACAATTTAAAATTTCTAAACAAAGGAACATTTTTGATAAAATTTATAAACTGTAAAATCACGATATCAAACATAACCTACTTC
The DNA here is from genome assembly GCF_001687245.7 of Rhagoletis zephyria. Lineage (NCBI taxonomy): Eukaryota > Metazoa > Arthropoda > Insecta > Diptera > Tephritidae > Rhagoletis > Rhagoletis zephyria. The sequence goes on along the minus strand of NW_016157358.1, from coordinate 276,078 downwards.
AATCTAAAAATTCACAATACATTCATTTTGCTAAATGTAATAACGCACATTAAAGAAAAAAATGAAACAAATATGAATTTAAAAATCGAGACTCTATATGTAAGCCATTTAGAACATAAAAGCGACATTCAGTTGCTAATAAAAGACAATAAAACTAAGCATATAATTAGTTCAAGTACAGACGTAATAATAACTCCAACTTTCATAATTGTTTTTCTTGCTTTTTGCATAAAAAAGAATTATTACAAAAAATTTCATGTAACCACAGAGTATGTAACAGATGCACCTAAAGGCCCATTTTTTCAAGTCACT